>NW_024104228.1:0-4989 GCF_003945595.2 Pipra filicauda | reverse complement strand
AGAGCTTTCTGTGGTGGCACTTTTGTCTGGCAGGAATCTTCACTTGGAGTAAATATTGCAGGAGGTGGGACAGGTCATTGCAGTGCAGGGCTGAAAAAAGGGAACAGCAGCTCTTTCCCTAAGGAAAAAAAGTCTGGAACCTTTGGCTTCAGGTGTAGTGGGTGCAGGCTGGGCACTTCTTGGGCAGGAAGAGTGTTCTGTGGTGGCACCTTTTGTCTGGCAGCAATCTTCATTTGGATTCAATTTTTCAAAAGTTATTAGGACAGGCATTGCAGCTCAGTGGCTGAAAAAAGGGAAATAGCCAGCTCTTCAACCAGGAACCAAAAAAGGCTGGAAGCTTTGGCTTTGAGGTGCAAGTTGTTGGGGCAGCCTGGAGCCACTTCTGGCTCCCCCCCCCCGGCAGAAGAGCTTTATGTGGTAGGCACCTTTTGTTTGCAGGAATCTTCATTTGCATTGAATTTTTCAGGAGGTGGGACAGGCCATTGCAGCGCAGGGCTGAAAAAAGGGAACAGCAGCTCTATCTCTAAGGAAAAAAAGTCTGGAAGCGTTGGCTTTGAGGTGCAGTTGCTGCAGCCTGGGCACATCTTGGGCAGCAAGAACTTTCTGTGGGGGCACCTTTTGTTAGGCAGGAATCTTCATTTGGAGTAAATTTTTCAGGAGGTGGGACAAGCCATTGTAGCACGGTGCTGAAAAAGGGAACAGCAGATCTTTCCACGAAAAAAAAAGTCTGGATCCTTTGGCTTCAGGTGCAGTTGTTGGGGCAGCCTGGGCACTTCTTGGTCAGCAAGACCTTTCTTGTGGTGGCACCTTTTGTCTGGTAGGAATCTTCAGTTGGATTCAGTGTTCCAGGAGGTGGGACCGGCCATTGAGAGAAGGGCTGAAAAAAGGGAACAGCAGCTCTTTTCACCACGAAAAAAGGTTGGAAGCTTTGGCTTCACGTGCAGTTCTTGGGGCAGCCTGGGCACTTGTGAGGCAGCAAGAACTTTCTGTGGTGGTACCTTTTGTCTGGCAGCAATCTTCAGCTGGATTGAATTTTTCAGGAGGGGGGACCGGCCATTGCAGCGCAGGGGAGAAAAAATGGAACAGCAGCTCTTTTCCTAAGGAAAAAAAGTCTGGAAATTTTGGCTCTGAGGTGCAGTTGTTGGTGCACCCTGGGTACTTCAAGGGCAGAAAAAAGACCTTTCTGTGGTGGCACCTTTTGTTTGGCAGAAATCTTCATTTGGATTGAAGTTTTCAGGAGGTGGGACCAGCCATTGCAGCGCAGGGCTGAAAAAAGGGAACAGCAGCTCTTTCAACCATGAAAAAAGGACTGGAACCTTTGGCTTCAGGTACAGTTGTTGGGGCAGCCTGGGAACTTCTTGGGCAGGAAGACCTTTCTGTGGTGGCACCTTTTGTCTGGCAGGAATCTTCATTTGGATTCAATTTTTCAGGCGGTGGGACTGGCCATTGCAGTGCAGGGCTGAAAAAAGGGAACAGCAGCTCTTTCCACCAGGAAAAAAAGTCTGGAAGCTTTGGCTTTGAGGTGCAGTTGGTGGGGCAGCCTGGGAACTTCTTGGGCAGGAAGAACTTTCTGTTGTGGTACCTTTTGTCTGGCAGGAATCTTCATTTGGATTCAATGTTCCAGGAGGTGGGACCGGCCTTTGCAGCGCAGGGCTGAAAAAAGGGAACAGCAGCTCTTTCCATCAGGAGAAAAAGGCTGGAAGCTTTGGCTTCAGGTGTAGTTGGTGAAGCATGGGCACTTCTTGGGAAGGAAGAGTTTTCTGTGGTGGCACCTTTTGTCTGGCAGGAATCTTCTGGGGGATTTAATTTTTCAAAAGGTAGGACAGGCCATTGCAGCGCAGGGCTGAAAAAGGGAATAGCAGCTCTTTCCACCAGGAAAAAAAGGCTGGAAGCTTTAGCTTCAGGTGCAGTTGGTGGGGCAGCCTGGGCACTTCTGGGGCAGCAAGAGCTTTCTGTGGTGGCACCTTTTGTCTGGCAGGAATCTTCATTTGCATTGAATTTTTCAGGAGGTGGGACCGGTCATTGCAGCGCAGGGCTGAAAAAAGGGAACAGCAGCTCTTTCCCTAAGGAAAAAAAGTCTGGAAGCTTTGGCTTTGAGGTGCAGTTGGTGGGGCAGCCTGGGAACTTTTTGGGCAGGAAGAACTTTCTGTTGTGGTACCTTTTGTCTGGCAGGAATCTTCATTTGGATTCAATGTTCCAGGAGGTGGGACCGGCCTTTGCAGCGCAGGCCTGAAAAAAGGGAACAGCAGCTCTTTCCCTAAGGAGAAAAAGGCTGGAAGCTTTGGCTTCAGGTGTAGTTGGTGAAGCATGGGCACTTCTTGGGAAGGAAGAGTTTTCTGTGGTGGCACCTTTTGTCTTGCAGGAATCTTCTGCTGGATTTAATTTTTCAAAAGGCGGGACAAGCCATTGCAGCGCAGGGCTGAAAAAAGGGAACAGCAGCTCTTTCCCTAAGAAAAAAAAGTCTGGATCCTCTGGTTTCAGGTGATATTGGTGGGGCAGCCTGGGCATTTCTCGAGCAGCAAGACCTTTCTTGTGGTGGCACCTTTTGTCTGGTAGGAATCTTCATTTGGATTCAATTTTCCAGGAAGTGGGACAGGCCATTGCAGCGCAGGGCTGAAAAAAGGGAACAGCAGCTCTTTCCACCAGGAAAAAAAGACTGGAAGCTTTGGCTTCAAATGTAGCTTGTGCAGCCTGGGAATTTCTTTGGCAGGAAGAGTTTTCTGTGGTGGCACCTTTTGTCTGGCAGGAATCTTCATTTGGTGTAAATTTTTCAGGAGGTGGGACTGGCCATTGCAGCACAGGGCTGAAAAAAGGGAACAGTAGCTCTTTCCACCAGGAAAAAAAGACTGGAAGCTGTGGCTTTGAGGTGCAGTTGTTGGGGCAGGCTGGGCACATCTTTGGCAGGAAGAACTTTCTGTTGTGGCACCTTTTGTCTGGCAGGAATCTTCATTTGGATTCAATGTTCCAGGAGGTGGGACCGGCCATTGCAGCGCAGGGCTGAAAAAAGGGAACAGCAGCTCTTTCCATCAGGAGAAAAAGGCTGGAAGCTTTGGCTTCAGGTGTAGTTGGTGAAGCATGGGCACGTCTTGGGAAGGAAGAGTTTTCTGTGGTGGCACCTTTTGTCTGGCAGGAATCTTCTGTGGGATTTAATTTTTCAAAAGGTAGGACAGGCCATTGCAGCGCAGGGCTGAAAAAGGGAATAGCAGCTCTTTCCACCAGGAAAAAAAGGCTGGAAGCTTTGGCTTTGAGGTGTAGTTGTTGGGGCAGCCTGGGCACTTCTGGGGCAGCAAGAGCTTTCTGTGGTGGCACCTTTTGTCTGGCAGGAATCTTCATTTGCATTGAATTTTCCAGGAGGTAGGACAGGCCATTGCAGCGCAGGGCTGAAAAAAGGGAACAGCAGCTCTATCTCTAAGGAAAAAAAGTCTGGAAGCTTTGGCTTTGAGGTGCACTTGGTGCAGCCTGGGCACATCTTGGGCAGCAAGAACTTTCTGTGGGGGCACCTTTTGTTAGGCAGGAATCTTCATTTGGATTCAATTTTTCAGGAGGTGGGACAAGCCATTGTAGCACGGTGCTGAAAAAGGGAACAGCAGATCTTTCCACGAAAAAAAAAAAGTCTGGATCCTTTGGTTTCAGGTGCAGTTGTTGGGGCAGCCTGGGCACTTCTTGGGCAGCAAGACCTTTCTTGTGGTGGCACCTTTGGTCTGGTAGGAATCTTCAGTTGGATTCAGTGTTCCAGGAGGTGGGACCGGCCATTGAGAGCAGGGCTGAAAAAAGGGAACAGCAGCTCTTTTCACCACGAAAAAAGGTTGGAAGCTTTGGCTTCACGTGCAGTTCTTGGGGCAGCCTGGGCACTTGTGAGGCAGCAAGAACTTTCTGTGGTGGTACCTTTTGTCTGGCAGCAATCTTCAGCTGGATTGAATTTTTCAGGAGGTGGGACCGGCCATTGCAGCGCAGGGGAGAAAAAATGGAACAGCAGCTCTTTCCCTAAGGAAAAAAAGTCTGGAAATTTTGGCTCTGAGGTGCAGTTGTTGGTGCACCCTGGGTACTTCTTGGGCAGAAAAAAGACCTTTCTGTTGGTGGCACCTTTGTTTGGCAGAAATTCATTTGGGGATGGGAAGTTTTCAGGAGGTGGGACCAGTCCATTGGCAGCGCAAGGGCCTGAAAAAAGGGAACAGCAGCCTTGTCAAAACCATGAAAAAGGACTGGAAACCTTTGGCATCAGTGCAGTTGTTGGGGCAAGCCTGGAACTTCCTTGGCAAAAGAGCTTTCTGTGGTGGCACCTTTTGTCTGGCAGGAATCTTCATTTAGAGAAATTTTTCTAGGAGGTGGGACCGGCCAGTGCAGCGCAGGGCAGAAAAAAGGGAACAGCAGCTCTTTCCACCAGGAAAAAAAGTCTGGAAGCTTTGGCTTTGAGGTGCAGTTGTTGGGGCAGCCTGGGAACTTCTTGGGCAGGAAGAACTTTCTGTTGTGGTACCTTTTGTCTGGCAGGAATCTTCATTTGGATTCAATGTTCCAGGAGGTGGGACCGGCCATTGCAGCGCAGGGCTGAAAAAGGGAACAGCAGCTCTTTCCATCAGGAGAAAAAGGCTGGAAGCTTTGGCTTCAGGTGTAGTTGGTGAAGCATGGGCACTTCTTGGGAAGGAAGAGTTTTCTGTGGTGGCACCTTTTGTCTGGCAGGAATCTTCTGTGGGATTTATTTTTTCAAAAGGTAGGACAGGCCATTGCAGCGCAGGGCTGAAAAAGGGAATAGCAGCTCTTTCCACCAGGAAAAAAAGGCTGGAAGCTTTGGCTTTGAGGCGCAGTTGTTGGGGCAGTTTAGGCAATTCTGGGGCAGCAAGAGCTTTCTGTGGTGGCACCTTTTGTCTGGCAGGAATCTTCATTTGCATTGAATTTTTCAGGAGGTGGGACAGGCCATTGCAGCGCAGGGCTGAAAAAAGGGAACAGCAGCTCTATCTCTAAGGAAAAAAAGTCTGGAAGCTTTGGCTGTGA
>NW_024104227.1:0-4991 GCF_003945595.2 Pipra filicauda | reverse complement strand
CCAAATCCCACCACCCTCATTGCTGGGGGGGATCCCCCAAATCCCCCCCTCGCTGCCCCCCTCACCCCGCTGACCCCCCCGTGTCCCCCCAGACATGATCGCCCCCCGCTCGGGGGGGGGCCGGGGGGGGCCCCCCCAGGTGGGCTCGGGCCGGGGGACCCTCCGGCTGCGCTCCCGCGGCCCCGCCACCGTCGAGGAGCAGGTAAGGGACCCCAAAAGGGGGAGGGAGGGGTGGGGGGACCCCCAAACCTCCCCCCTGACCCCCCCGACTCCCCCCCCCAGCCCTCGGCCTTCGAGGAGCGGGCGGTGGCCAAGGTGGACGATCTGCTGGAGAGTTACATGGGCATCCGGGACAGCGAGCTGGGTGAGCGCCCCCAAACCCCCTCTGAGCCCCCCAAACCCCCTCTGAGCCCCCCAGACCCCCCTCTGAGCCCCCCAAAACCCCCTCTGAGCCCCAAACCCCCTCGGAGCCCCCAGACCCCTCTGAGCCCCCCAGACCCCCTCTGAGCCCCCCAAACCCCCTCTGAGCCCCAAACCCCCTCTGAGCCCCCCAAACCCCCTCTGAGCCCCCCAGACCCCCTCTGAGCCCCCTAAACCTCCCACGGGGTGTGGGACCCCCCCCAAGCCCCCCAGGCTCTGCTGGAAAGTTCTGTGGGCATCCGGGACAGTGAGCTGGGTGAGACACCCCCCCACCCCAAAAAATACCCCTTGGGACCCCCCCGGGACCCCCCCAAAACTCCTCTGGATTGTGGGACCCCACTCAAACCCCCCAGGACGCCCAAAGCCCCCCCGGGATCCCCGGGACCACCCAACGCTCCCCTGGGCTCTGCTGGAGAGTTCCGTGGGCAGCTGGGACAGGGGGCTGGGGGAGACTCCCCAAAAATACCCTCCCCAGGACCCCTGGGATGTCCCCAAACCCCCTCTGGCCCCCCCAAAGTCCCCCCCAGGCACGGGACTCCCTCCCACCCCCACAAGGACCCCCGAAACCCCTCCTGGGCTCTGCTGGAGACTTCCAGGGGCATCTGGGACAGCGAGCTGGGGGACACCCCCCAAAAATACCTCTGGGACCGTCCCAAAAACCCCCTGTCCCCCCTGTCCCCCCTGTCCCCTGACATCCCCCCATCCCCTGATGTCCCTCCTCCATCCCCGCAGCCTCCACGGTGGTGGAGCTGGGTCGTGTCTCCCTGTGTCCCCTGATGTCCCCCCCGTGTCCCCTCACATCTCCCTGTGTCCCCTGATGTCCCCTCACATCCTCCCTGTTCCCCTATGTCCCCCCCGTGTCCCCTCACATCTCCTGTGTCCCCTGAAAGGCCCCATCACACTCCCTGTGTCCCCTGATGTCCCAACTTGTCCCCTCAACATCTCCCTGTGTCCCTGATGTCCCCCCCCGTGTCCCCTCACATCTCCCTGTGCCCCCGATTACCCTCACATCTCCCTGTGTCCCCGGATGTCCCCTTGAATGTCCCTCACATCATCCATGTGTCCACACCCCGGATTCCCGGATGTGTCCCCTCACATCTCCTGTGTCCCCTGTGTCCCCCCCTGTCCCCTCACATCTCCCTGTTCCCCAGAGTTCCCTCTCATGTCCCCTCACATCTCCCTGTGTCCCCGGATGCCCCCTCACATCTCCCTGTGTCCCCTGATGTCCCCCCGTGTCCCCTCACATCTCCCTGTGTCCCCTGATGTCCCCTCACATCTCCCTGTGTCCCCTGATGTCCCCTCACATCTCCCTGTGGCCCCTGATGGCCCCTGATGTCCCCTCACATCTCCCTGTGTCCCCGGATGTCCCTCTCATGTCCCCTCACATCTCCCTGTTTCCCTTGATGTCCCCATGTCCCCTGCCATCCCCCTGTATCCCCCTGTCCCCCCAGTCCCCTGCCATCCCCCTGTGTCCCCCTGTCCCCCCAGTCCCCTGCCATCCCCCTGTGTCCCCCCTGATCCCCCCAGTCCCCTGCCATCCCCCTGTGTCCCTCCCATGTCCCCTACCATCCCCCTGTGTCCCCCCCCGTCTCCCCCATGTCCCCTGTCCTCCCCCGGTGTCCTCCCTTGTCCCCCCCTGTCCCCTCCCCTGCCCTCCCCGGTGTCCCCCTGTCCCCAACCCTGACTCCGTGTCCCCACAGCCGCCACCGTGGTGGAGCTGGGCTGTATCTCCCTGTCCCCCCCGTCCCCTGCCCTCCATGGTGTCCCCATGTCCCCCAGCCCTGACTGCTGTGTCCCCCCCTGTCTCCGTGCCCCCCCTGTCCCCTGCCCTCCCCCGGTGTCCCCCGTTATCCCTCCCTGTCCCCTGCCCTCCCCTGGTGTCCCCCGTTATCCCCCCCATCCCCTGCCCTCCCCCGGTGTCCCCCGTTATCCCCCCCATCCCCTGCCCTCCCCCGGTGTCCCCCGTTATCCCCCCAGCCCCTGCCCGCCACGGTTTCCCCGTGTCCCCCAGCCCTGACAAGCCGTGGTCGCGCCCCCTGTCCCCGTGCCCCCCCTGTCCCCTGCCCTCCCCCGGTCTCCCCCGTTATCCCCCCCGTCCCCTGCCCTCCATGGTGTCCCCATGTCCCCCAGCCCTGACAGCCGTGTCCCCCCCTGTCCCCGTGCCCCCCCTGTCCCCTGCCCTCCCCAGTGTCCCCGTGTCCCCCAACCCTGACTGCTCTGTCCCCCACTGCCCCCCTGTCCCCTGCCATCCCCCTGTGTCCTTCCTGTCCCCCCCTGTCCCCTGCCCTTCCCCGGTGTCCCCGTGTCCCCCAACCCTGACTGCTGTGTCCCCCCCTGTCCCCCCATCCCCTACCCTTCCCCGGTGTCCCCCGCCCTGATGTCCCCCCCTGTCCCCCGCCCTGATGTCCCCCCTGTCCCCTGCCCTCCCCGGTGTCCCCAGCCCTGATGTCCCCCCCCCCGTGTCCCCAGCCCCGATGTCCCCCCCGGTGTCCCCCGCCCCGATGTCCCCCCTGGTGTCCCCAGCCCTGATGTCCCCTTGTCCCCGCAGCCGCCACGATGGTGGAGCTGGGCCGGGACGCTCGGGACCCCGACGCTCTGGCCGAGGCTCTGGACTCGCAGCTCGGCGACTTCGCCTTCCCCGACGAGTTCGTCTTCGACGTCTGGGGGGCCATCGGGGACGCCAAGGTGGGGCGCTGCTAGAGCCCCCCACCCCCCCAGAGGGGACCCCCGGGATCGGGGACACCCCCCCAGGAATGGGGAACGACCCCAGGATTGGGGACACCCCCCCAGGAATGGGGAACGACCCCGGGATCGGGGACACCCCCCAGGAATGGGGAACGACCCCGGGATCGGGGACACCCCCCCAGGAATGGGGAACGACCCCGGGATCGGGGACACCCCCCAGGAATGGGGAACGACCCCGGGATCGGGGACACCCCCCCAGGAATGGGGAACGACCCCGGGATCGGGGACACCCCCCAGGAATGGGGAACGACCCCGGGATCGGGGACACCCCCCAGGGAATGGGGAACACCCCGGGATCGGGGGACACCCCCCAGGACATGGGGAACGACCCCGGGATCGGGGACACCCCCCCAGGAATGGGGAACGACCCCGGGATCGGGGACACCCCCCCAGGAATGGGGAACGACCCCGGGATCGGGGACACCCCCCCCCTGGATCCAGGGACCCACCTCAGGAATGGGGAACCCACCCCAGAAATGGGGCCCCCCCCTTCCCCCCAAAAGAGACCCCCTGGACCAGGGACACCCCCCAGGAATGGGGAACATGCCCTGGGAATGGGGAACGCCCCCCTAGGAATGGAGAACAGCCCCCGGGGGCAGGGGACCTCCCCCAGGATTGGGGGGTCTCCCCCAGGACCAGCAAACCCCCACCCCCTCCCCAGGACCAAGGATCCCCCCCATGGGGACCCCCCGGGACCAGGAACAACCCCTGGGACTCGGGAACATCCCCCAGGACCGGGGAACCCCCCCAGGGATTGGGGACCCCCCTGGGGTCAGGGGTACCCCCCCAGGACCGGGGAACCCCCCCAGGGATTGGGGACCCCCCTGGGGTCAGGGGTACCCCCTGAGGATCGGGGGACCCCCCAGGATCGAGGAACCCCCCCAGGGATTGGGGACCCCCCTGGGGTCAGGGGTACCCCCCGAGGATCGGGGGACCCCCCAGGATCGAGGAACCCCCCCAGGGATTGGGGACCCCCCTGGGGTCAGGGGTACCCCCCAGGGATTGGGGGACCCCCCAGGACTGTGCCTCTCCCCTGCTGTGGGGGACCCCCCCAGGGTTGGGGAATCCCCCCAGGAATGGGGACCCCCCCAGGACTGACCCCCCCTGCCAGGATCTCCCCCCAGCTGCCCCAGGCAGGGACCCCCATGATTGGGGCCCCCCCCCCGCTTGCTAATGGGGCCCCCCAAAAGCTGGACCCCCCCCAAATCTGCTGGAGGTGGGGGACCCCTAAAGTGCCCTCAGCGCCCCCGGGGAGGCCCCCACAACCCCCCCCCTGCCCTCAGGACCTGGGTGTGTGTCCCCCCAACTCCAACCCCCCCAAATCAGTTGCCCCCCTCCAAACTGGGCCCCCCCAATGGACCCGGTGTGTCCCCTCCCAGCTTTAGACCCCCCCGAATTATTTACCCCCCCGATGGGCCTGGGTACCCCCCCAACTCCAGACCCCCCCAAATTACTTGCCCTCCCCCCCAACCTGGGACTCCCCACTCCATCCTGACCCCCCCCCCAAGGGACCTGGGTGCCTCCCCCAAAATCCAGACCCCCCCCAAATTAATCTCCCCCCCCTCCTCCCCATGGGACCCCCCACTACATCTGGTGACCCCCCCCGAGGGTTTGGGTGCCCCCCCCAGGTGGTCTGGGCCCCCCTATATATTTTAGGACCCTCCCATCACCTGGGTGCCCCCCCCCCCAAATGGGACCCCCCCAAAACACTCCTGGGCACGAAGCCCCCCCCAAACACCCCCCTCCCTATGGGGGGGTCCCATGACACCGATGCCCCCCCACGGGGGAGGGACGAGGCTGTTCCCCCTCTAAGGGTTTTTTTTTGG
>NW_024104225.1:0-5063 GCF_003945595.2 Pipra filicauda | reverse complement strand
TTTCCTGGTGGAAAGAGCTGCTGATCCCTTTTTTCAGCCCTGCACTGTAAAGGCCGGTCCCACCTCCTGAAAACTTTAGTCCAAATAAAGATTACTGCCAGACAAAAGGTGCCATTACAGAAATCTCTTTGCTACCCAAGAAGTTCCCAGGTTGCCCAAACAACTACAGCTCAAAGCCAAAGCTTCAAGACTTTTTTTCCTGGTGGAAAGAGCTGCTGATCCCCTTTTTCAGCCCTGCACTGAAATCACTGCTCCCACCTGCCTAAAAAATTTACTACAAATGAAGATTCCTTCCAGACAAAAGGTGCCACCACAGAAACCTCTTGCTGCCCAAGAAGTGCCCAGGCTGCCCCAACAACTGCACCTCCAAGCCAAAGCTTCCAGACGTTTTTTCTTGGTGGAAAGAGCTGCTGATCCCTTTTTTCAGCCCTGCACTGCAATGGCCGGTCCCACCTCCTGAAAAATAGAAATCCAAATGAAGATTCCTGCCACACAAAAGGTGCCACCACAGAAACCTCTTGCTGCCCAAGAACTGCCCAGGCTGCCACAAAAACTGCACCTCCAAGCCAAAGCTTCCAGACTTTTTTTCTTGGCGGAAAGAGCTGCTGATCCCTTTTTCAGCCCTGCACTGCAATGGCCGGTCCAACCTCTTGAAAAATTCAGTCCAGATGAAGATTCCTGCCAGACAAAAGGTGCCACCACAGAAACCTATTGCTGCCCAAGAAGTGCCCAGGCTGCCCTACCAACTGCACCTCCAAGGGAAAGCTTCCAGACTTTTTTTCCTGGTGGAAAGAGCTGCTGATCCCTTTTTCAGCCCTGCACTGCAATGGCCGGTCCAACCTCTTGAAAAATTCAGTCCAGATGAAGATTCCTGCCAGACAAAAGGTGCCACCACAGAAACCTCTTGCTGCCCAAGAAGTGCCCAGGCTGCCCCAACAACTGCACCTCCAAGGGAAATCTTCCAGACGTTTTTTCTTGGTGGAAAGAGCTGCTGATCCCTTTTTTCAGCCCTGCACTGCAATGGCCGGTCCCACCTCCTGAAAAATAGAAATCCAAATGAAGATTCCTGCCAGAAAAAGGTGCCACCACAGAAAGGTCTTGCTGCCCAAGAAGTGCCCAGGCTGCCCTACCAACTGCACCTCCAAGCCAAAGGTTCCAGACTATTTTTCCTGGGGGAAAGAGCTGCTGATCCCTTTTTTCAGCCCTGCACTGAAATGACTGGTCCCACCGCCTGAAAAATTGAATGCAAATGAAGATTCCTGCCAGACAAAAGGTGCCACCACAGAAACCTCTTGCTGCCCAAGAAGTGCCCAGGCTGCCCCATCACCTACACCTCAAGGTCAAAGCTTCCAGACTTTTTTTCTTGGTGGAAAGAGCTGCTGATCCCTTTTTTCAGCCCTGCACTGCAATGGCCGGTCCAACCTCTTGAAAAATTCAGTCCAGCTGAAGATTCCTGCCAGACAAAAGGTGCCACCACAGAATCCTCTTGCTGCCCAAGAAGAGCGCAGGCTGCCACAAAAACTGCACCTCCAAGCCAGAGCTTCCAGACTTTTTTTCCTGGTGGAAAGAGCTGCTGATCCCTTTTTTCAGCCCTGTGCTGGAATGACCAGTCCCACCTCCTAAAAAATTTACTCCAGCTGAAGATTCCTGCCAGACAAAAGGTGCCACCACAGAAACCTCTTGCTGCCCAAAAAGTGCCCGGGCTGCCCCAAAAACCACCTGCAAGCCAAAGTTCCAGACTTTTTTTCCTGGTGGAAAGAGCTGCTGATCCCTTTTTTCAGCCCTGCCCTGTAAAGGCCGGTCCCACCTCCTGAAAACTTTAGTCCAAATAAAGATTACTGCCAGACAAAAGGTGCCATTACAGAAATCTCTTTGCTACCCAAGAAGTTCCCAGGTTGCCCAAACAACTACAGCTCCAAGCCAAAGCTTCAAGACTTTTTTTCCTGGTGGAAAGAGCTGCTGATCCCTTTTTCAGCCCTGCACTGCAATGGCCGGTCCAACCTCTTGAAAAATTCAGTCCAGATGAAGATTCCTGCCAGACAAAAGGTGCCACCACAGAAACCTCTTGCTGCCCAAGAAGAGCCCAGGCTGCCACAAAAACTGCACCACCAAGCCAGAGCTTCCAGACGTTTTTTCCTGGTGGAAAGAGCTGCTGATCCCTTGGTGTTCAGCCCGGCAGCAACTCAAGGGGCCGGTCTTCCCCCCCACCATCCGAAAATAGAAATCCAATGAAAGAGTACGGCCAACAGGTGCCACCCACAGAACCGCGTGCTGCCCAGAGTGCCCAAGCGGGCCACAAAAACGGCACCTCCAAGCCAAAGCTTCCAACGTGTTTTCGTTGGCGGAAGAGCTGCTGATCCCTTTTTTCAGCCCTGCACTGCAATGACTGGTCCCACCTCCTGAAAAATTGAATGCAAATGAAGATTCCTGCCAGACAAAAGGTGCCACCACAGAAAACTCTTGCTGCCCAAGAAGTGCCCAGGCTGCCCTACCAACTGCACCTCCAAGGGAAAGCTTCCAGACTTTTTTTCCTGGTGGAACGAGCTGCTGATCCCTTTTTTCAGCCCTGCACTGCAATGACTGGTTCCACCTCCTGAAAAATTGAATGCAAATGAAGATTCCTGCCAGACAAAAGGTGCCACCACAGAAAACTCTTGCTGCCCAAAAGTTCCCAGGCTGCCACCACTGCATCCTCCAAGCCAAAGGTGCAAGACGATTTTTCCTGTGGAAAGGAGCTCGCTGATCCCTTTTTTCTGCCCGGCACGCAAGGCCGGTCCAACCTCTGGAAAATTCAGTCCAGAATAAATGCCTCCAGACAAAGGTGCCACCACCAAGAAAGCGCCTTGCGGCCCAAGAGTGCCCAGCTGCCACAAAAACTGTACATCCAGACCAACTTCCAGACTGTTTTTCCTGGTGAAAGAGCTGCTGATCCCTTTTTTCAAGCCCTGCACTGAAGACTGGTCCCACCTCCAAAAATTTACTACAAATGAAGATTACTGCCAGACAAAAGGTGCCACCACAGAAACCTCTTGCTGCCCAAGAAGTGCCCAGGCTGCCACAAAAACTGCACCTCATGGCCAAAGTTTCCAGATTTTTTTTCTTGGTGGAAAGAGCTGCTGATCCCTTTTTCAGCCCTGCACTGCAATGGCCGGTCCAACCTCTTGAAAAATTCAGTCCAGATGAAGATTCCCGCCAGAGAAAAGGTACCACCACAGAAACCTCTTGCTGCCCAAGAAGTGCCCAGGCTGCCCCAACAACTGCATCTCCAAGCCAGAGGTTCCAGACTATTTCTCCTGGGGGAAAGAACTGCTGATCCCTTTTTTCAGCCCTGCACTGCAATGACTGGTCCCACCTCCTGAAAAATTGGATGCAAATGAAGATTCCTGCCAGACAAAAGGTGCCACCACAGAAAACTCTTGCTGCCCAAGAAGTGCCCAGGCTGCCCCATCAACTACACCTCAAGGTCAAAGCTTCCAGACTTTTTTTCTTGGTGGAAAGAGCTGCTGATCCCTTTTTTCAGCCCTGTACTGCAATGGCCGGTCCAACCTCTTGAACAATTCAGTCCAGCTGAAGATTCCTGCCAGACAAAAGGTGCCACCACAGAAACCTCTTGCTGCCCAAGAAGAGCCCAGGCTGCCACAAAAACTGCACCTCCAAGCCAGAGCTTCCAGACGTTTTTTCCTGGTGGAAAGAGCTGCTGATCCCTTTTTTCAGCCCGGCGCTGGAATGACCGGTCCCACCTCCTAAAAAATTTACTACAAATGAAGATTCCTGCCAGACAAAAGGTGCCACCACAGAAACCTCTTGCTGCCCAAAAAGTGCCCGGGCTGCCCCAAAAACCGCCTGCAAGCCAAAGTTCCAGACTTTTTTTCCTGGTGGAAAGAGCTGCTGATCCCTTTTTTCAGCCCTGCACTGTAAAGGCCGGTCCCACCTCCTGAAAACGTTAGTCCAAATAAAGATTACTGCCAGACAAAAGGTGCCATTACAGAAATCTCTTTGCTACCCAAGAAGTTCCCAGGTTGCCCAAACAACTACAGCTCCAAGCCAAAGGTTCCAGACTTTTTTTCCTGGTGGAAAGAGCTGCTGATCCCCTTTTTCAGCCCTGCACTGAAATCACTGGTCCCACCTGCCTAAAAAATTTACTACAAATGAAGATTCCTTCCAGACAAAAGGTGCCACCACAGAAACCTCTTGCTGCCCAAGAAGTGCCCAGGCTGCCCTACCAACTGCACCTCCAAGCCAAAGGTTCCAGACGTTTTTTCTTGGTGGAAAGAGCTGCTGATCCCTTTTTTCTGCCCTGCACTGCAATGGCCGGTCCAACCTCTTGAAAAATTCAGTCCAGATGAAGATTCCTGCCACACAAAAGGTGCCACCACAGAACCCTCTTGCTGCCCAAGAAGTGCCCAGGCTGCCACAAAAACTGCACCTCATGGCCAAAGTTTCCAGACTTTTTTTCTTGGTGGAAAGAGCTGCTGATCCCTTTTTCAGCCCTGCACTGCAATGGCCGGTCCAACCTCTTGAAAAATTCAGTGCAGATGAAGATTCCTGCCAGACAAAAGGTGCCACCACAGAAACCTCTTGCTGCCCAAGAAGTGCCCAGGCTGCCCCAACAACTACACCTGAAGCCAAAGGTTCAAGACTTTTTTTCCTGGGGGAAAGAGCTGCTGATCCCTTTTTTCAGACCTGCACTGCAATGACTGGTTCCACCTCCTGAAAATTGAATGCCAAATGAAGATTCCCCTCGCCAAGCCCAACAAAAGTGCCACCACAGAAAACTCTGCTGCCAAGAGTGCCCGGCCTGCCCCACCACCCCACTGCACCTCCCAGCCAAACGGTTCTCCAGACTATTTTTCCTGGGGCACGAAGCTGCTGATCCCTTTTTTCTGCCCTGCACTGCAACTGGCGGTCCAACCTCTTGAAAAATTCAGTGCCGATGAAGATTCCTGATGCCAGACCAAAGGTGCTGCTTACCAAGACACCTCTTGCGCCCAAAAGAAGGGGCCCCAGGATGCCCCAAACAACTACACTGAAGCCAAGGTTTCAGATTTTTTCCTGGGGGAAAG
>NW_024104224.1:2500-5058 GCF_003945595.2 Pipra filicauda | reverse complement strand
TCCTCTCCTGATTTTAATTTTTTTAGGCTCGTTTCCTGATTTTAATTTTTTTAGGCTCCTCTCCTGATTTTAATTTTTTTTATGGTCTTCTTCTGTTTTTAATTTTTTTAGGCTCCTCTCGTGATTTTTAGTCTCTTTGTCTCCTCTCCTGATTTTTAGTTTCTTAGGATCCTCTCCTCATTTTTATTCTCTTTGTTTCCTGTCCTGATTTTTATTTTTTTGGACTGTTTTACTATTTTTAGTTTTTTTAGGCTCCTCTCCTGATTTTAGTTTTTTTTAGTCTCCTCTCCTGATTTTAGTTTTTTTAGACTCTTTTCCTGATTTTAATTTTTTCAGGCCCCTCTCCTGATTTTAATTTTTTTAGGCTCCTCTCCTAATTTTTCTTTTTTTAGGCTCCTCTCCTGATTTTAATTTTTTTTAATCCCCTCTCCTGATTTTAGTTTTTTTAGTGTCCTCTCCTGATTTATTTTTTTTATGCTCTTTTCCTGATTTTAATTTATTTAGGCTCTTTTCCTGATTTTAATTTATTTAGGCTCTTTTCCTGATTTTAATTTATTTAGACTCCTCTCCTGATTTTAATTTTTTTAGGCTCCTCTCCTAATTTTAATTTTATTATACTCCTCTCCTGGTTTTAATTTTTTTAGTCCCTTTTCCTGATTTTAGTTTTTTTAGGCTCCTCTCCTGATTTTAATTTTTTTTAGTCTCCTCTCCTGATTTTAATTTTTTTAGGCTTGTTTCCTGAGTTTAATTTTTTTAGGCTCTTTTCCTGATTTTAATTTTTTTAGGTTTGTTTTTTGATTTTAATTTTTTTAGGCTCTTTTCCTGATTTTAATTTTTTTAGGCTCTTTTCCTGATTTTAATTTTTTTAGACTCCTCTCCTGATTTTCATTTTTTTAGGCTCCTCTCCTGATTTTAATTTTTTTAGACTCTTCTCCTGATGTTAATTGTTTTAGGCTCTTTTATGATTTTCAATTGTATAGGCTCCTTTCCTGATTTTAATTTTTTTTAATCCCCTCTCCTGATTTTAGTTTTTTTAGTCTCCTCTCCTGATTTATTTTTTTTGTGCTCTTTTCCTGATTTTAATTTATTTAGGCTCTTTTCCTGATTTTAATTTATTTAGGCTCTTTTCCTGATTTTAATTTATTTAGGCTCCTCTCCTAATTTTAATTTTATTATACTCCTCTCCTGGTTTTAATTTTTTTAGTCCCTTTTCCTGATTTTAGTTTTTTTAGGCTCCTCTCCTGATGTTAATTTTTTTTAGTCTCCTCTCCTGATTTTAATTTTTTTAGGCTTGTTTCCTGAGTTTAATTTTTTTAGGCTCTTTTCCTGATTTTAATTTTTTTAGGCTCCTCTCCTGATTTTAATTTTTTTTATGGTCTTCTTCTGTTTTTAATTTTTTTAGGCTCCTCTCGTGATTTTTAGTCTCTTTTTCTCCTCTCCTGATATTTAGTTTCTTAGGCTCCTCTCCTCATTTTTATTCTCTTTGTTTCCTGTCCTGATTTTTATTTTTTTGTCTGTTTTACTGATTTTAGTTTTTTTAGGCTCCTCTCCTGATTTTAATTTTTTTAGGCTCCTCTCCTGATTTTAATTTTTTTAGTCTCGTTTCCTGATTTTAATTTTTTTAGGCTCCTCTCCTGATTTTAGTTTTTTTAGGCTCCTCTCCTGATTTTAGTTTTTTTTACTCTCCTCTCCTGATTTTATTTTTTTTAGACTCTTTTCCTGATTTTAATTTTTTCAGTCTCCTCTCCTGATTTTAATTTTTTTAGGCTCTTCTCCTGATTTTAATTTTTTTAGGCTCTTCTCTTGATTTTTCTTGTCTTAGTCTCCTCTCTTGATTTTAATTTTTTTTAGGCACCTCTCCTGATTTTAATTTTTTTTAGGCTCTTTTCCTGATTTTATTTTTTTTAGGCTCCTCTCCTGATTTTAATTTTTTTAGGCTCCTCTCCTAATTTTAATACTCTTAGACTCTTCTCCTGATTTTAATTTTTTTAAGCTTGCCTCTTGATTTTAATTTTTTTAGTCCCTTTTCCTGATTTTAGTTTTTTTAGGCTCCTCTCCTGATTTTAGTTTTTTTTAGTCTCCTCTCCTGATTTTAGTTTTTTTAGGCTCCTCTCCTGATTTATTTTTTTTAGGCTCTTTTCCTGATTTTAATTTATTTAGGCTCTTTTCCTGATTTTAATTTTTTTAGGCTCCTCTCCTAATTTTAATTTTTTTATGCTCCTCTCTTGATTTTAATTTTTTTAGTCCCTTTTCCTGATTTTAGTTTTTTTTGGCTCTTCTCCTGATTTTAATTTTTTTTTAATCTCCTCTCCTGATTTTAATTTTTTTAGTCTCGTTTCCTGATTTTAATTTTTTTTTAGGCTCCTCTCCTGATTTTAATTTTTTTTTAGGCTCCTCTCTTGATTTTAATTTTTTTAGGCTCCTCTCTTGATTTTAATTTTTTTAGTTCCTTTTCCTGATTTTAGTTTTTTTAGGCACCTCTCCTGATTTTAATTTTTTTTAGTCTCCTCTCCTGATTTTAATTTTTTTAGGCTTGTTTCCTGAGTTTAATTTTTTTA
>NW_024104223.1:0-5141 GCF_003945595.2 Pipra filicauda | reverse complement strand
GAGCCTAAAAAAATTAAAATCAGGAGAGGAGATAAAAAAAAATTAAAATCAGGAGAGGAGCCAAAAAAAACTAAAATCAGGAAAAGGCACTAAAAAAATTAAAATCAGGAGAGGAGCCTAAAAAAATTAAAATCAGGAGAGGAGCCTAAATAAAATAAAATCAGGAAAAGAGCCTAAATAAATTAAAATCAGGAGAGGAGACTAAAAAAATTAAAATCAGGAGAGGAGCCTAAAAAATTTAAAATCAGGAGAGGAGACTAAAAAAATTAAAATCAGGAGCGGCCCTAAAACAATTAACTCCGGAGATGAGCCTAAAAAAATCGAAAATCAGGGAAGAGGAGCTAAAAAAAATTAAAAACACAAAAATAGCCTACAACTAAAAAAAATTAACACAGCGCAGATTCTATAAACAAAATTAAAATCAGGAGAGGAGCCTCCTAAAAAAAGAAAATTCAGGAGAGGAAACAAAGTGTAAAAATTCAGGAGAGGAAGCCTTAAAAAACCCGAATTAGAAGAACACCCTAAGAAAATTAAAATCAGGAGAAGAGCCTAAAAAAACCAAAATCAGGAAGAGGGCTCACAAAAATAAAAATCAGGAGAGGCGACCAAGAGAATGAAAATGAGGAGAGAAGCCTAAAAAGATTAAAATCAGGAGAGGAGTCTAAAAAAATTAAAATAAAGAAGAGGGTTCAAAAAAATAAAAATCAGGAAAGGAGCCTAAAAAAATTAAAATCAAGAGACAAGCGTAAAAAAATTAAAATCAGGAGAAGAGTCTAAGAGTATTAAAATCAGGAGAGGAGCCTAAAAAAATTAAAATCAGGAGAGGAGCCTAAAAAAATTAAAATCAGGAAAAGAGCCTAAAAAAAATTAAATCCGGAGAGGAGCCTAAAAAAAAATTAAAATCAGGAGAGGAGCCTTAAAAAATTAAAATCAAAAGAGGAGCCTAAAAAAATTAAAATCAGGAGAGGAGCCTAAAAAAACTAAAATCAGTAAAACAGTCCAAAAAAATAAAAACCAGGACAGGAAGCAAAGAGAATAAAAATGAGGAGAGGATCCTAAGAAAATAAAAATCAGGAGAGGAGACAAAGAGACTAAAAATCAGGAGAGGAGCCTAAAAAAATAAAAAGCAGGAGAGGAGCCTAAAAAAAACTTTAATTTTTTTAGGCTCTTCTCCTGATTTTAAATCAGGAGAGAAGCCAAAAAAAATTATAATCAGGAAAGGGGCCTAAAAACATTAAAATCAGGAAAAGAGCCTAAAAAAACTAAAATCAGGAGAGGAGCCTAAAAAATTAAAATCAGGAAAAGAGTCTAAAAACATTAAAATCAGGAAACAAGCCTAAAAAGATCAAAATCAGGAGAGGAGCCTAAAAAAAATTAAAATCAGGAGAGGAGCCTAAAAAAACTAAAATCAGTAAAACAGTCCAAAAAAATAAAAAACAGGACAGGAAGCAAAGAGAATAAAAATGAGGAGAGGATCCTAAGAAAATAAAAATCAGGAGAGGAGACAAAGAGACTAAAAATCAGGAGAGGAGCCTAAAAAAATAAAAAGCAGGAGAGGAGCCTAAAAAAAACTTTAATTTTTTTAGGCTCTTCTCCTGATTTTAAATCAGGAGAGAAGCCAAAAAAAATTATAATCAGGAAAGGGGCCTAAAAACATTAAAATCAGGAAAAGAGCCTAAATAAATTAAAATCAGGAGAGGAGCCTAAAAAATTAAAATCAGGAAAAGAGTCTAAAAACATTAAAATCAGGAAACAAGCCTAAAAAAATCAAAATCAGGAGAGGAGCCTAAAAAAAATTAAAATCAGGAGAGGAGCCTAAAAAAACTAAAATCAGTAAAACAGTCCAAAAAAATAAAAACCAGGACAGGAAGCAAAGAGAATAAAAATGAGGAGAGGATCCTAAGAAAATAAAAATCAGGAGAGGAGACAAAGAGACTAAAGATCAGGAGAGGAGCCTAAAAAAATAAAAATCAGGAGAGGAGCCTAAAAAAATTAAAATCAGAAGAAGACCATAAAAAAAATTAAAATCAGGAGAAGACCCTAAAAAAACAAAAATCAAGAAGAGGGCTAAAAAAAATAAAAATCAGGAGAGGAGTTTAAAAAAGTATTTAATTTTTTTACGCTCTTCTCCTGATTTTAAATCAGGAGAGAAGCGTAAAAAAAATTATAATCAGGAAAGGGGCCTAAAAACATTAAAATCAGGAAAAGAGCCTAAATAAATTAAAATCAGGAGAGGAGCCTAAGAGAATTAAAGTCAGGAGAAGAGCCTAAAAAAATTAAAATCAAGAGACAAGCTTAAAAAAATGAAAATCAGGGGAAGAGCCTAAGAGAACTAAAATCAGGAGAATAGCCTAGGAAAATTACAGTCAGTAGAAGAGACTAAGAGAAATAAAAAGAGAGAGAAGAGAGTAAGAGAATTAAAAGCAAGAGAAGAGATTAAGAGCATTAAAATCAGGAGAAGAGCGTTAGAGAATTAATATCAGGAGAAGAGACTACGAGATATAATAGCAGGAGAAGGGCCAAAGAGAAATGAAAGCAGAATATGAGACTAAGAGAATTAAAATCAGGAAAAGAAACTAAGAGAAATAAAAGCAAAACAAAACTGGAGGTCATTTCTAAAGCTGCAGTGCATCCCCACTTCTCATGCTGCCTCCCCGACTCACCTCCAATGCCCGGATGCTCCCAAAAGTTACCCGGATGGCACCTGCCATCACTAAAGCTCAGTGCCTCATTGCTCATCCTTTTAAATCTTGGAGATTGCAGACGAGGACAGCTCAAGACAACCAATCTGGGTCAGTCGCTCATGGTGAGGTGGTTCCTGCGGTCACGGGGTTACACCGACTCCATAACGAGAAGGAAAACCATAAGCGATACATGAGTTGTGTGGCACAGAGCTCGAACCACAGTGATCCCCCTACTCACCAGCACCCAGGCCCTGACCGGAGTCAGACACTGTGGATGTCACGTTCCGGGATACCTGAGTGAGTGAGACACAAAATTAGAAGGCATCTCTAAAGCTGCAGTGGATCCCCGCTCCTCCTGCTGCCTCCCCAACTCACCTAAAAGGCTCCTCTCTCTTCAGCTGCTCCCAAGACCGCCCCTGCAAATGACATGGGCAAATGCTCAAACACACAGCTCTCAAACATTTAGGGATTACTCACAACGAAAGTCAAAAACCTCTAAACCCTAGACACTGGTTCCTACTCTACCTAGCCGGGACTCTATACACCCAAACAGGGTATCGCAAGACCATCCTGCTCACAGACTGGACAGCCATCGGCTCCACTGTCTAAGGGAACTGACATGTTGATGGGAGACTCTGAGCAATATTCTATCTACCCACTGATCCACGGAGCAGGGCAGAGCAGTTCCAGGCTGACCCCAAGTCAGACACCCCACACCTGTGACCACACACACCATGTGACACAAAACCCGCATGAGAGAAAGGACGTGACACACACCAGAACTGCTCTGCCCGGCACACGGGAATCCAATGATAAAAAGTAAGCCCTTCCTTTGATGCATCCAAATAACCTGTCACAGGATACCCCCTGCACCGGACTAATTGCAAAAATCCCTCCAGGCGAGGCACAGACTTGCACCCACTCCCAACCACTCTCTGGGGATTTGCCCTGCACTTATCTTTCTGAGAGCCGGGGATGTCAATCCAGCTTTGATGCAGAGGAGGAGCACCTGGGCTGGCTCAGAGGTTCCTGCCATCGTCAGACTACTAGGAGCCAACTGCGAGAAAGAAAACCATAAGCAATACGTGAGTTGTGTGGCATGGGGCTCAAACCCCAGTGATCCCCCCACTCACCAGCACCCAGGCCCTGACCGGAGTCGGACACTGTGGATGTCACGTTCCGGGATACCTGAGTGAGTGAGACACAAAATTAGAAGGCATCTCTAAAGCTGCAGTGGATCCCCGCTCCTCCTGCTGCCTCCCCAACTCACCTACAAGGCTTCTCTCTCTTCAGCTGCTCCCAAGACCGCCCCTGCAAATGACATGGGCAAATGCTCAAACACACAGCTCTCAAACATTTAGGGATTGCTCACAACGAAAGCCAAAAACCTCTAAACCCTAGACACTGCTTCCTACTCTACCTAGCCGGGACCCTATACACCCAAGCAGGGTATCGCAAGACCATCCTGCTCACAGACTGGACAGCCATCGGCTCCACTGTCTAAGGGAACTGACATGTTGATGGGAGACTCTGAGCAATATTCTATCTACCCACTGATCCACGGAGCAGAGCAGAGCAGTTCCAGGCCGACCCCAAGTGAGACACCCCACACCTGTGACCACACACACCATGTGACACAATTAAGAGACGAAGGACACACAACACGCACGAGACAAAGAACGTGACACACACCAGAACTGCTCTGCCCGGCACACGGGAATCCAATGATAAAAAGTAAGCCCTTCCTTTGATGCGTCCAAATAACCTGTCACAGGATACCCCCTGCACCGGACTAATTGCAACAATCCCTCCAGGCGAGGCACAGACTTGCACCCACTCCCAACCACTCTCTGGGGCTTTGCCCTGCACTTATCTTTCTGAGAGCCGGGGATGTCAATCCAGCTTTGATGCAGAGGAGGAGCACCTGGGCTGGCTCAGAGGTTCCTGCCATCGTCAGACTACTAGGAGCCAACTGCGAGAAAGAAAACCATAAGCAATACGTGAGTTGTGTGGCATGGGGCTCAAACCCCAGTGATCCCCCTACTCACCAGCACCCAGGCCCTGACCAGAGTCGGACACTGTGGATGTCACGTTCCGGGATACCTGAGTGAGTGAGACACAAAATTAGAAGGCATCTCTAAAGCTGCAGTGGATCCCCGCTCCTCTGGCTGCCTCCCCAACTCACCTACAAGGCTCCTCTCTCTTCAGCTGCTCCCAAGACCGCCCCTGCAAATGACATGGGCAAATGCTCAAACACACAGCTCTCAAACATTTAGGGATTGCTCACAACGAAAGCCAAAAACCTCTAAACCCTAGACACTGGTTCCTACTCTACCTAGCCGGGACTCTATACACCCAAACAGGGTATCGCAAGACCATCCTGCTCACAGACTGGACAGCCATCGGCTCCACTGTCTAAGGGAACTGACATGTTGATGGGAGACTCTGAGCAATATT
>NW_024104222.1:0-5432 GCF_003945595.2 Pipra filicauda | reverse complement strand
TGGGACCCCCAGGGACCCCCAGACTGTCCCCCCCCGGTCAGGATGCAGATGGGACCCCCCAGGGACACCCAGGCTGTCCCCCCCCGGTCAGGATGCAGATGGGACCCCCAGGGATCCCCAGACTGTCCCCCCCAGGTCAGGATGCAGATGGGACCCCCCAGGGACCCCCCATGTGCCCCCCCAGGCTCGGGGCCCCCGCACTCACCGCACAGCAGCAGGAGCAGCCCGGGCAGGGACCAGGCCGGGAGGACCCTCCGGGATCCCCTCCAGGATCCCATCCCGGCTCCGGGCAGGGAACGGGGGGACACGGGGACACCCCACCGAGGGTCCGATCAGCCCCCGATCCCGCCGCCCATCCCGGCAGGGCCCCCCAGCCCCTCCGGCCCCCCAAACCCTCTGTCAGGCCTCGTCAGGGCCGGAGGAAATGATGGTGGCGGGAGGAAGGAACAGGGTGTGTGTGGGGGGCGGCGCACGCTCCCGCTCCGGGGGCCCGCAAAATCCCCCCCGGTCCGGTGCCCCGGCCCCCAACCGGGTCACACGCAGCGTTTGTGGGTTTTATTACACGACAACAGCAGCTTCCACCCTTCCCGGTGGCTTCACGTCCCTCCTCTCCGGCTCCTCGCCCTCCTGCCGGCACCGAAATCCCGGGATTTCGCCCGCGTGTCCCGCCCGGAGCTCCGAGCTCCCCCCCCCCCCCGGTGTCACCCTGGCGGGGGGCTCCGGCCACCCCAAAACCAGGTGAGGGTCAAGTTCGGAGCCGTCCCTGGAGATCCCCGGAGGACGCGGGGGGGGGTGTTGGTGGGATCTCACCATCCCAATTTCCCCGGGACGCCCCTCCGGGCACATCCCGGCCCGGGAGCTGCCACCCCCCTCTCCCGGGGACGGTCCCCCCTCAGAGCCGCCGCCCCGCCGCGGCTCCCGCTGTCCCCGCTGTCCCCGTCCCCGTCCCGGGGTGGGCAGGGGGGGTTCCGGCCCCTCCGCCGCCTCCTCCTCCCGCCTACGGAGCCCCGGGAGCGTCGGGAGCGGAGCCGTTGAGCGCGGCCACCTCCCCGGAGCAGCCCGGGGGTCCCGCCCGCCCCAGCTCCATCTGCCGCCGCCGCCGCTCCTGCTGCTCCTGCAGCCGGTACTTCCCGATCTTCGTCTGCCTGTGGTAGATCCTGTGGCCCCCCAGGGCCAGGCCGGAGACCCCCAGCACCCCCAGCACCCCCAGCAGCACCGGCACCAGCACGTTGTGGTCCTGGTCTGGGGGGGGAGGGGAGAGGGGGTGGGGGGTCAGGGGGGACCCCCCGAGACCCCCCCGGGAGCACCAGGGGCCCCCAGGACACTCGGATCCTTCTGGGCGCTGGAGACCACCCGGATTCCTGAGACCACCCGGATTCCTGAGGGCCCCTGGAATCCTGAGACCCCTGAGAGCTCCAGGACCTCAGGACCACCAGGAGCCCCAACACCCCTAAGACCCCCCAGGACTCCTGAGACCCCCAGGACCATCACTGATGCCCGGGAGCACCAAGACCTCTGGGAACCCCCAAACCCCTAGACCAGGAGTCCCCAAAAATCCCTGAGACCCCCCCAGAACCTCCAGGAGTCCCCAAAAATCCCTGAGCCCCCCCAGAACCTCCAGGAGTCCCTCAAAAATCCCTGAGACCCACCAGAACCTCCAGGAGTCCCTCAAAAATCCCTGAGACCCCCCAGAACCTCCAGGAGTCCCTCAAAAATCCCTGAGCCCCCCCCGAACCTCCAGGAGTCCCTCAAAAATCCCTGAGACCCCCCAGAACCTCCAGGAGTCCTCAAAAATCCCTGAGACCCCCCAGAACCTCCAGGAGTCCCTCAAAAATCCCTGAGCCACCCCCAGAACCTCCAGGAGTCCCTCAAAAATCCCTGAGCTACCCCCAGAACTTCCAGGAGTCCCCCAAAATCCCCGAGACCCCCCCGGAGCCCCCCGGGCCGCCCCCGCTCACAGTGGACGTGGACGGTGACGCTCCTCTCGTCCTCACCCAGGCTGTTTCGGGCCCGGCAGCGGTAGGTCCCGGCGTCCCCCCGGGTGACGGGACGCGGAATTCCAGGCGGGAATCTCCGCCCGTCGTCCCTGGCACAGCTCACGTCGGGCCGGGGGTTGCCCCGTGCCCGGCACCGCAGGGTCTCCTCCCGCCCCTCGGTCCAGTTCTGCTGCCCGGGGCAGCCCCCGTCGTCCAGGCGGGCCGGGGCTGCGGGAGGAGCCGGGGGGGGCACCGGGTTAATTCCCGACGGGAATTCTCCCCTTGGGAACGGGGACACCGCGTTAATTCCCGCCGGGAATTCTCCCCGAGCCGGAACGGGGACACCGCGTTAATTCCCGCCGGGAATTCGTTAACTCCCACCGGGAATTCTCCCCGAGCCGGGGCGGGGACACCGGGTTAATTCCCGCCGGGAATTCTCCCCCTCGGGAACGGGGACACCGCGTTAATTCCCGCCGGGAATTCTCCCCTTGGGAACGGGGACACCGCGTGAATTCCCGCTGGGAATTCGTTAACTCCCGCCGGGAATTCTCCCCGAGCCGGGGCGGGGACACCGCGTTAATTCCCGCCGGGAATTCTCCCCGAGTCGGGGCGGGGACACCGCGTTAATTCCCGCCGGGAATTCTCCCCCTCGGGAACGGGGACACCGCGTTAATTCCCGCTGGGAATTCTCCCGTCGGGAACGGGGACACGGGTTAATTCCCGCCGGGAATTCTCCCCTCGGGAACGGGGACACCGCGTTAATTCCCGCCGGGAATTCTCCCCCTCGGGACCGGCGCCGGGGCCGCGCCCTCACCGTGGACGGCGATGCGGGTGGGATCGCTCCTCCGGGGGGGCCGGGGGGCCGCGGGGGGCCGGGCGGGCTCGGCCTCGCAGCTCAGCTCCCTCCCGTCGTGTTCCTCGCCCACCGTCACGGCGAAGTCCCGCGGGGACGGTCCCCACCCCTCCAGGACGCGGCTCCCGAGGAGGATCCGCACCTGGAAGTCGGTGCAGGCGTCGGGGGGCACCGAGCAGCGCCCGGCGAGCGCCGAGCCCGCGGCCGGGGTGGTGCTGGAGACGTTCAGCGCCGGCTTGGGGACGTCTGCGGGTGACAGGGACGAGCGTCGGCGCTGCGGCCACAACCGCGGCCGGAAAAAAAAACCCCCCCCGGAAAAAAAAAAAAAACCCTGGAAGGCGCCCACGGCTCACCACAGACCCGCAGCGTGCGGGGCTCGGAGGTGACGCTGATGTTGGGGCCGAAGGGCGACAGGTCGAGCTGCGCCTCGCAGGTGACGTTCTGCCCGTCGTCCTGGGCCGCCGCCGTCCCCCCGAGGCTCACCTGCACCCTCCCGGGCCCGGCCCCGGCCCCCCCGAAGCTCCGGGCGCTCAGGACGCGGCGGCCGCGCCGCAGCCTCACCGTCAGGTTCCGCACGGGCGCGGCCCCGGCCACGGCACAGCGCAGCTCCCACGCCTGCCCCGCGGCCAGCGGGGGCACCTCGGCCAGCTCCGGCCGCTCGGGGACATCTGGGGGGACACGGCGTGTCCGGGGGTGTCAGAGGGGGGCACCCGAGGGTGTCCGGGTGGGGCCCCCCCCGCGCCCGCCGTGCTTACGGTAGACGATGAGCTGCACGTCCCTCTTCTCCCTCTTCCCGTCGCACGTGTAATAAACCTGCACGGGCTTCCCCTCGGTGACGTTGAGCAGCTCCAGCTCCACCTCTCCCGGCTTCACCGGCCGCGTTTTCTTCCTGTTGGCCGTTTCCATCCCCCCCGAGCCCGCCGAGTCGTTGCAGGTCGCCCTCAGCGTCAGCCGCAGGGACCCCCCGTGCTCCACCACCAGCACCTCCGGCTCCGTCCACAGCTCGAAGGAGGAGCCCCACGGCCCTGCCGGGACGAGCCGGGGGGTCGGAATTCCAGGGGACCCTCCCCTGGGGCTCACTGACACCGTCGGGAGGGGGTGACGGGACCCCCCAGGACCATCCCCGCCCTGGCACAGCAAGGGGAAGGTCGAGGGGACCCCTGGGATCACCCCCATCCCAGTATGGAGAGGGAAGGTCGAGGGGACCCCCGGGATCACCCCCATCCCAGCACGGAGAGGGAAGGTCGAGGGGACCCCCAGGTCCATCCCCACCCCTGTGTGCCAACGTTTTTCCAGCAAAACATCCCTGGCTGAGCTCGCCGGGGTGCAAAGGAAGCCCCCCGAGGCCCAGGGCAAAGCCCCCGAGATGAGGTGGAAGCCCCCGAGGTCCAAAGGAAGCCCCTCGAGATGCAGAAGAAGCCCCTCAGGCCGCAGAGGAACCCCCCCCCCCAGGGTGAACGGGAAGCCCCTGAGGTCCACGGGAAGCCCCCCAAGGTGAGGAGGAAGGCCCTCGGGGTGCAAAGGAGGCCCCCCAAACTGCCAAGGAAGCCCTTTGGAACTGTCGAGGAAGGTCCCCGAGGTGCTGAGGAAGCCCCCGAGGTCCGGAGGAAGCCCCCGAGGTGCTGAGGAAGCCCCCCGGGCTGAGTCAGTGCCCCGGGCCGGGGGATTCCCCGGGAGCGCTGTGACTTCCCCCCCCCCACCATGAGGGGAACCGTCCTGCCCTTTCCCGGAATAACCGCGCCAGGAAGGGAGGGAGGAAAAAAAAAATTCCCGCTGATTCCAGGGATTTCGCAAGGACAAACATTCCCGGCTCGGCCCCGCGGGGGCGAGGGGAGAGGGGGGGTGTGGGACAGCTCTGGGACCCCCATCCCGGCCCCCCCCGGGCCCGGCGACAGGGCGGGGATGGGGACACGCGTGTGACGCGCCCGCGGTGACAAAGGTCGCGCCGGTGACACGCGACAACACGCGACAACACGCGACAACACGCGTGTCGCGCCAAGGATGCGTCCGGGGGGGCTCCAGGTCCCGGGGGGGCTCCAGGTCCCCGTCACCCCGCTCGGGGTCCCCCCGCTGTCCCCCCGCTGTCCCCCCCGTGTCCCCTCACCTGCGATGGCCCCGAGGGTGCTCAGGAGCAGCGGCAGCAGCGCGGGGTTCGTCATCCCGGGGGGACCCCCGGCCCCGGGTGGGCTCGGTCCCGCGGGAGCGCCGGGATGGGCCGGGATCGCTGGGAGCGCCGGGATGGAGCCGGCGGGGATCGCTGGGATCGCTCGGCTCGGGGGCTCTGGGATGGGTCCGGGGCACGGGGTCGGTTCGGGAGCTCCGCGAGCACCGGGAAGGGTCCGGTCGGGCTTCCCGGGATGGATCAGTTCAGACTCCCCGGGAGCACCGGGAAGGGTCCGGTCGGGCTTCCCGGGATGGATCCGTTGGGGTTCTCTGGGATCAGTCGGTTCAGGGGCTCCGGGAGCGCCGGGAAGGGTCCGGTCGGGATGTCGGGGAATGATCCGATGGAGATCCCAGGGGTGGATCAGTTCGGGCTCTCCGGGAGCACCGGGATGGATCCGGTCGCGCTCTCCGGGATCGGTGGGTTCGGGCTCTCCGGGAGC
>NW_024104221.1:7467-12918 GCF_003945595.2 Pipra filicauda | reverse complement strand
AAAACCCCCCAGAACCCCTGGAAAATTCCAGGAGCCCCCCAGAACCTCCTGGAACCCCCCCAGAATTCCCAAAAAACCCTTGGAAAACCCCCGGATCCCCCCCCCAGGACCTGCTGGAGGCTGAGCAGGAGGGTCCGGGCCCATTCCATGCGATCCAGGTCCCGCGTCCAGCGCAGCGTCTCCTTGATGATGTCCCCGAAATCCCCGTAAAACTGGGAAGGGGGGGACACCAGGAATTCCTGAATATTCCTGGAGACCTCCTGGGATCTCCCAGAGATCCCAAAGATCCCCCCAGGAATTCCTGGAGACTCCCAAAAACCCCCTGGAGAACATGGACGTGGAAAACCTCCTGGAGAACCTCCTGGAGAACCTCAGGAGACCCCAAAATCCCAGGAAAACCGGGCCTGGGGAGGGCCCTGAGAATTCCCAAATATCCCTGGAGACCCCCTGGGACCCCCAGAGATCCCAAAGATCCCCCCAGGAATTCCTGGAGACTCCCAAAAACCCCCTGGAGAAGATGGACGTGGAAAATCTCCTGGAGAACCTCGGGAGATCCCGAAATCCCCGGAAAACTGGGAAGGGGGGGACACCAGGAATTCCCAAAGATCCCTGGAGACCCCCTGGGACCCCCAGAGATCCCAAGATTCCCCTGGAGACCCCTTGGAAAACCCCTGGAGACCCCCTGGAGAAGATGGACATGAAGAACCTCCTTGGAGAACCTTCTGGAGATCCCAAAATCCCCGGAAAACCGGGACTGGGGGGGACACCAAGAATTCCCAAAGATCCCTGGAGATCCCCAGGACCCCCAGAGATCCCAAATTCCTCTGGAGACCCCTTGGAAAACCCCTGGAGACCCCCTGGAGAAGATGGACATGAAGAACCTCCTGGAGAACCTTCTGGAGATCCCAAAATCCCGGGAAAACCGGGACTGGGGGGGACACCAGGAATTCCCAAAGATCCCTGGAGACCCCCTGGGACCCCCAGAGATCCCAAAGATCCCCCTGGAGACTCCCAGAGACCCCCTGGAGAACATGGACATGGAAAACCTCCTGGAGAACCTCCTGGAGAACCTTCTGGAGATCCCAAAATCCCCGGAAAACCAGGACTGGGGAGGGCACCGAGAATTCCCAAATTCTTGGAGAACCCTTGGAGACCCCAGAGAATCCTTGGAGACCCCCAGAGATCCCAAAGATCCCCCCAAGAGACCCCAAAAAACCCCCCCCCCAGGAGACCCCACGGACGTGGAGAAACCTCCCGGAGACCCCAAAATCCCGGGAAATCCGGGCCTGGGGAGGGCCCCGAGAATTCCCAAAGATCCCTGGAGACCCCCAGAGATCCCAAATTCCCCTGGAGACCCCTTGGAGAACCCCTGGAGACCCCCTGGAGACCCCTTGGAGACCCCACGGACGTGGAGAACCTCCCGGAGAACCTCAAGAGATCCCAAAATCCCCCCAAAACCGGGAACGAGGACGGCACCAAGAATTCCCAAAGATCCCTGGAGACTCCCAGAGACCCCCAGAGATCCCAAATTCCCCTGGAGACCCCTTGGAAAACCCCTGGAGACTCCCAACCCCCCCCAGGAGACCCCACGGACGTGGAGAAACCTCCCGGAGCTCCCGAAATCCCCCCAAATCCGGGCCTGGGGAGGGGCCCCCGAGAATTCCCAAAGCTCCCCGGAGCCCTTCCCGGCATTCCCGGCCTTCCCAGACCTTGGAGTAGTGCTTGAAGACGTCGGAGGCGCGGCGCAGCTCCAGCCCCCCGTGCAGCAGCACTTTGCAGAACCCCGCCAGGAGCTGCCGGCGCCGGTGGAGCTCCTGGATCCGGCCCTCGGCCTCCTCTGGGGGAAAAACGGGAATTCTGGGAATTCTGGGAATGCCGGGGCTTTGCGAGAACCCTGGGACCGCCTGGAAAATCCAAGGGACCCCCAAGAACCTCCTGGAGAACCCCAAAAACCTCCTGGAAAATCCAAAGGAGCTCCTGGATCCGGCCCTCGGCCTCCTCTGGGAACGGGGAAGGAACGGGAATTCTGGGAATTCTGGGAATGCCGGGGCTTTGGGAGAACCCCAGGAGCACCGGGATAGTCCAAGGGATCTCTTGGAGAACCCCAAAAACCTCCTGGAAAATCCAAAGGAGCTCCTGGATCCGGCCCTCGGCCTCCTCTGGAAACAGGGAATTAATGGGAATTCTGGGAATTCTGGGGCTTCGGGAGAACCCCAGGATCACCGGGATAGTCCAAGGGATCTCCTGGAGAACCCCAAAAACCTCCTGGAAAACCCTCTGGAGACCCCCAGGACCACCTGGAAAATCCAAGGGAGCTCCTGGATCCGGCCCTCGGCCTCCTCTGGGGGAAAAACGGGGGAGGAACGGGAATTCTGGGAATTCTGGGAATGCCGGGGCCTCGGGAGAACCCTGGGACCGCCTAGAAAATCCAAGGGACCCCCCAGAACCTCCTGGAGAACCCCAAAAACCTCCTGGAAAATCCAAAGGAGCTCCTGGATCCGGCCCTCGGCCTCCTCTGGAAACGGGGAATTAATGGGAATTCTGGGAATTCTGGGAATTCTGGGAATTCTGGGAATTCTGGGAATGCCGGGGCCTCGGGAGAACCCTGGGACCGCCTGGAAAATCCAAGGGACCCCCCAGAACCTCCTGGAGAACCCCAAAAACCTCCTGGAAAATCCAAAGGAGCTCCTGGATCCGGCCCTCGGCCTCCTCTGGAAACGGGGAAAGAGTGGGAATTCTGGGAAATCTGGGAATTCTGGGAATGCCAGGGCTTTGGGAGAACCCCAGGATCACCGGCATAGTCCAAGGGATCTCCTGGAGAACCCCAAAAACCTCCTGGAAAACCCTCTGGAGACTCCCAAGACCCCAAAAAACCTCCTGGAGATCCCCAAAAACCTCCAGGAAAACCCTCTGGAGACCCCCAGGACCTCCTGGAAAATCCAAGGGATCTCCTGGAGATCCCAAAAAACCTCCTGGGAAACCCTCTGGAGACCCCCCACGACCGCCTGGATAATCCAAGGGATCCCCTGGAGACCCCCAGAACCAACTGGAGACCCTCTGGAGACCCCCCAGGACCAGCTGAATAATCCAAGGGATCTCCTGGAGACCCCCAAAAACCTCCTGGGAAACCCTGAGGGGATCAAGGAGTCAAAAAGTCATGGAATGAGGAAATCATGGAATCCCAGAGCCATGGAATGACGGGATCGTGGAATGGTGGGATCATGGAATGGTGGGATCATGGAATGGTGGGATCATGGAATGATGGGATCATGGAATGATGGGATCATGGAATGATGGGATCGTGGAATGGTGGGATCAAGGAATGATGGGATCGTGGAATGGTGGGATCATGGAATGATGGGATCATGGAATGATGGGATCATGGAATGATGGGATCATGGAATGATGGGATCGTGGAATGGTGGGATCAAGGAATGATGGGATCGTGGAATGATGGGATCATGGAATGGTGGGATCATGGAATGATGGGATCATGGAATGATGGGATCATGGAATGATGGGATCATGGAATGGTGGGATCGTGGAATGATGGGATCAAGGAGTCAAAAAGTCATGGAATGATGGGATCATGGAATGGTGGGATCATGGAATGGCGGGATCATGGAATAATGGGATCGTGGAATGGTGGGATCATGGAATGATGGGATTGTGGAATGGTGGGATCAAGGAGTCAAAAAGTCATGGAATGATGGGATCATGGAATGATGGCATCATGGAATGGTGGGATCACGAAATGATGGGATCATGGAACGGTGGGATCAAGGAGTCAAAAAGTCCTGGAATGATGGGATCAAGGAACCAAAGAGTCCTGGAATGATGGGATCATGGAATGATGGGATCATGGAATGATGGGATCATGGAATGATGGGATCGTGGAGGGATCATGGAACGGTGGGATCATGGAACGGTGGGATCAAGGAATGGTGGGATCATGGAACGGTGGGATCATGGAATGGTGGGATCAAGGAACCAAAGAGTCCTGGAATGACGGGATCACGAAATGATGGGATCACGGAATGATGGGATCATGGAACGGTGGGATCAAGGAATCCAAAAGTCACGGAATTACGGGATCAGGGAACGAAAGAGTCCCGGAATGACGGGGTGGGGGGACGCGGGGGGCACCCACCGGTGGCCTGGGGCTCGTCCCTGCTCCCGGGGGGCTGCAGGAAGACGTGGTCCATGAGGAAGGAGGCGAGCTGGGAGTGCAGCCCCGGCTCCGGCGGCAGCACCAGCGGCTCCAGCGCCGAGCGCCCGGCCCCGGGCAGGGCGGGGCCCAGCACCACCAGCAGGTCACTCAGCACCACAAACGCCTGGGAACGGGGTTGGGAGCGGGATCGGGACATGGATCCAACTGGAGAGCCATAAAAACACCGAGTTCCCCGGAGATTCTACAAAAAAACCACCCAAAACGCCCCAAAACCCACCCAAAACACCCCAACCCCCCTAAAATCCCCCAATTTTCCCTGAAAATCCCTCCCAAAACCCCCCAAAAATCCCCTCAAATTCCCCCCAAAATCCCCCCAAAACCCCCTCAAATCGCCCCCAATTCCCCCCAAACCCTCCCAAATCCCCCCCAAGCCCCCCAAAATCCCTCCCAAAACCCCCCTCAAATCGCCCCAAATCCCCCAAAACCCCCAACACCCCTCAATCGCCCCAATTCCCCCCAAAATCCCCCCAAAACCCCTAAAACCCCCCAAAATCCCCCAAATCCCTCCCAATCCCCCCCAAAATCCCTCCCAAAACCCCCTCAAATCGCCCCCAATTCCCCCCAAACCCTCCCAAATCCCCCCCAAGCCCCCCAAAATCCCTCCCAAAACCCCTCCCAAAACCCCCTCCAAATCCCCCCAAAACCCCCTCAAATTGCCCCCAATTCCCCCCAAACCCTCCCAAACCCCCTAAAACCCTCCCCCAACACCCCCTAAAAATCCCCCCCATTTTCCCTGAAAATCCCTCCCAAAACCCCCCAACAATCCCCCCACACCCCGTCAAATCGCCCCCAAATCCCCCCCAAACCCCCCCAAAACCCCCCAAAATGCCCCAAACCCCCCCAAAGCCCCAAACCTGCTCCCGTAGCTGGGGCTGGGGGTCGCTGAGGCAGCTCTGGCTCAGGGAGCAGAGGGTCAGCGCCTGGGAGCGAACGCTCCGCAGATCCGCCTGGAATTCCAAGGGATTTCGGGAATGTCCCGGGATGGGCAGGGGCTGGGACGGGGTGGAGACAGGGAGCAGGGGCTGGAAGGGGTGGGAGAGCTGCAGAAGGTTCTGGATCTCCAGGAGGAGGTTCTGGAGAACAGGAAAAGTTTGGAGACCTGGAGAAGGTTCTGGAAGGGTTGGGAGAGCAGGAGAAGGTTCTGGAAGGGGTGGGAGAGCAGGAGAAGGTTCTGGAAGAGTTTGGAGAGCAGGAGAAGGGGTTGGAGAGCAGGAGAAGGA
>NW_024104221.1:0-4010 GCF_003945595.2 Pipra filicauda | reverse complement strand
GTCCCCAATGTCCCCAAATCCCCCCAATGTCCCCCAATGTCCCCCCAATGTCCCCAATGTCCCCCCAATGTCCCCAATGTCCCCAATGTCCCCCCAATGTCCCCAATGTCCCCAATGTCCCCAATGTCCCCCCAATGTCCCCAATGTCCCCCAATGTCCCCAATGTCCCCCAATGTCCCCAATGTCCCCAATGTCCCCCAATGTCCCCCAATGTCCCCAATGTCCCCCAATGTCCCCCAATGTCCCCAATGTCCCCCAATGTCCCCTAATGTCTCCAAAGTCCCCAAATCTCCTCAACATCTCCAAATCCCCCCAATGTCCCCAAATCCCCAAATCCCCCCAATGTCCCCAATCCCCCCAATGTCCCCAATCCCCCCAATGTCCCCAAATCCCCCCAATGTCCCCAAACCCCCCCAATGTCCCCAATCCCCCCAATGTCACAAATCCCCCCAATGTCCCCCAATCCCCCCAATGTCACAAATCCCCCCAATGTCCCCAATCCCCCCAATGTCCCCAAATCCCCCCAATGTCCCCCCAATGTCCCCAATGTCCCCCCAATGTCCCCCAATGTCCCCAAATCCCCCCAATGTCCCCAATGTCCCCCCAATGTCCCCAAATCCCCCCAACCCCCCCGCTGTCCCCCCGTGTCACCTCCAGGAGCCAGTTTGGGGTGACGATGGGCACCCCCCTGGCGAGGGCGCACAGGAACTTGAGGGTCCGTCGCACCCTGTCCGTCACCAGGTGGGTGCACTCGTGGACCGACGAGGCCACCACCCCCCCCAGGGCCCCCAGGGCCACCAGGAGGGCAGGAGTGGCCACCAGGCCCGTGAACAGCACCTGGGGGGACACGGGGACACGTTGGGGACACGCAGGGGACACTTTGGGGACAGCCCTGGGGAACCAAGGGCACCTGGGGGGACACAGGGACAGGTTGGGGACACGTTGGGGACACTCCTGGGGGGACAAGAGCATCTGGGGACAGGTTGGGGACATCCCTGGGGGGGCCAAGGACACTTGGGGACGGGTTGGGGACAGGTTGGGGACACCATGGGGACATCTTGGGGGGGCCAAGGGCACCTGGGGACAGGTTGGGGACATCCCTGAGGAGACCAAGGGCACCAAGGGACATCTTGGGGACACGTGGGGACACTTTGGGGACACTCCTGGGGGGGATAAGGGCACCTGGGGATGGGTCGGGGACACTTTGGGGACACCCCTGAGGGACATCAAGCCCGGGAACAGCACCTGGGGGGACACGGGGACATGTTGGGGACACCTTGGGGACACTCCTGGGGGGGTCAAGAGCACCTGGGGACAGGTTGGGGACACTTTGGGGACACTTTTGGGGGGGCCAAGGGCACCTGAGGAAAGGTTGGGGACAGGTTGGGGACACTTTGGGGACATTCTGGGGGGGTCAAGGGCACCTGGGGACACTTTGGGGACACCTTGGGGACATTCCTGAGGGACACCAGGCCTGGGAACAGCACCTGGGGGGACACGGGGACACGTTGGGGACACACAGGGGACACTTTGGGGACATCCCTGAGGGACACCAGGCCTGGGAACAGCACCTGGGGGGACACAGGGACACCTTGGGGACACTTTGGGGACATCCCTGAGGGGGGACAAGAGCACCTGGGGACAGGTTGGGGACACGTTGGGGGGTTACTGGGACACACTGGGGGGTTACTGGGAGGGACTGGGACACACTGGGGGGTTACTGGGAGGGACTGGGATGGAATAGGGGGTTACTGGGACACACTGGGGGGTTACTGGGAAGGATTGGGGGGTTACTGGGAGGGACTGGGACACACTGGAGGGTTACTGGGAGGGATTGGGATGGACTGGAGGGTTACTGGGAGGGATCGGGGGGTTACTGGGAAGGACTGGGACACACTGGGGGGTTACTGGGACACCCTGAGGGGTTAATGGGAGGGTCTGGGATGAACTGGGGGGTTACTGGGAGGGACTGGGACACACTGGGGGGTTACTGGGAGGGACTGGGATGGACTGGGGGGTTACTGGGAGGGACTGGGACACACTGGGGGGTTACTGGGAGGGATTGGGGGGTTACTGGGAGGGACTGGGACACACTGGGGGGTACTGGGAGGGATTGGGGGGTTACTGGGAGGGACTGGGACACACTGGGGGGTACTGGGAGGGACTGGGACACACTGGGGGGTTACTGGGATGAACTGGTTGGGACTGGGGGGTTACTGGGAGGGACTGGGACACACTGGGGGGTTACTGGGAGGGACTGGGGGGTTACTGGGAGGGACTGGGACACACTGGGGGGGTACTGGGAAGGCTGGGGGGGTTACTGGGAGGGACTGGGACACACTGGGGGGTTACTGGGATGAACTGGTTGGGACTGGGGGGTTACTGGGAGGGACTGGGACACACTGGGGGGTTACTGGGAGGGACTGGGGGGTTACTGGCCCATACTGGTCCATCCTGGTCCATACTGGGATCACCCCCCCCCCTTACCCGGATGTGGGCGGGGCCTGGCGCCACCCGGGGGCGGAGCCTGCGCCGGGCGCCCTCTGCTGGACACGCCCCCTCCTCCTGCTCCTCCTCCTGTGGGCGGAGCCAAAACATGAAGCCCCGCCTCCTCCCTAAACCCCTGCCCCTCCCATCCACCACACCTTTGAATGTGGGGGCGGAGCCAACAGGTGAGGCCACGCCCCCTCCCAGACCCAGCCCTGCCTGTGGGTGGAGCCAAGGCACAAAACCACGCCCCCTCCCAAGCCACACCCCCTCCCATTCCCCCACCCACTCTCCCTGTGGGCGGAGCCAACACGTGAGACCCCACCGCGAAGCCCCACCCCTCCCATTGGCTCCACCCCCTTCCCAAGCCCCGCCCTGCCTTTGCCCACAGAAGGGGGTGGAGTCTCCACCTTGGCCACGCCCCCTTCTTGACCACACCCCATTTTTGAAGCCCCACCCACTCCCTTCACCCACAGAGGGGGCGGAGCCTCCCCCTCCATTGGCCCCACCCCCTCAATTGGCCCCACCCCACATTAATTACAAATGGGGTGGAGCTTGTGCTTGGCCACGCCCCATAAGCCACACCCCCTCCCCCCAAGCCCCTCCCACCCCCTTTACCCACAGGTGTGCGGCCACGCCCCTTGGCCATGCCCCCTCCCTTGGCCACACCCACCCCCTTTACACGCAGTGGGTGGAGCCTCCATTTGGCCCCACCCCCACAAGCCACACCCCCTTAAAGAAGCCCCGCCCACCCCATTTACCTACAGAAGGGGCGGGGCCTCCCTCTCCTTGGCCACGCCCCTCCACACCTCATTTACATCCCCAGGCCCCGCCCCCAGCCCCACCCACCTGTGCTGTTCTCCTCTGTGGGCGTGGCTTGGGCGAGGGGCGTGGCTTGGGCGTGGCTTGGACACGCCCCTTCCTGGCAGAGGCGGGGCAAGCGGAGGCTCCGCCCCCTCGGCTCCTGGCCAATCGCTGACTGCGGCGAACCTGGGGGGAGGGGCAGGGGAGGGGGGGCACCTGAGACACCCAAAACTCACCTGGGAACCCCAAAATTTACCTGTAGCCCCCCAAAACACACCTGAGACCCCCCCCAAAAACTCACCTGGGGGGTGGGCGGAGCTTCTGGTTCCGGGTGGGCGGGGCCAGAGCGCCGGGCGGGGTCCGGGGGGTCACCTGTGGGGGGGAAAGAGTTGAGTTTGGGGGGCCCGGGGGGGTTTTGGGGGGTCCCAGGTGTGTTTTGGGGGGCCCAGGTGAGTTTTGGGGGGCCCAGGTGAGTTTAGGGGGTTCCCAGATGAGATTTGGGGGGTCCCAGATAAATTTTGGGGGTCCCAGGTGGGTTTTGGGGGGTCCCAGATGAGATTTGGGGGGGTCCCAGGTGAGTTTTGGGGGTCCCAAGTGAGTTTAGGAGGGTCCCAGGTGTGTTTTGGGGGGCTACAAGTAAATTTTGGGGGTACCCAGGTGAGTTTTGGGGGTTCCCAGGTGTATTTTGGGGGGTCCCAGGTGGGTTTTGGGGGTCCCAG
>NW_024104220.1:0-5456 GCF_003945595.2 Pipra filicauda | reverse complement strand
AAACTGAATGCAAATGAAGATTCCTGCCAGACAAAAGGTGCCACCAAAGAAAGGTCTTGTTGTCCAACAAGAGTCCAGGGTGCCCCAACAACTGCACCTCAAAGCCAAAACTTCCAGACTTTTTTTCCATAGGGAAAGAGCTGCTGTTCCCTTTTTTCATCCCTGCACTGCAATGGCCTGTCCCACCTCCTGGAAAATTTACTCCAAATGAAGATTCCTGCCAGAAAAAAGGTGCCACCACAGAAAGGTCTTTGATGCCCAAGAAGTGCCAGGGCTGCCCCAACAACTGCACCTCAAAGCCAAAGGTTCCAGACTGTTTTTCCTTAGGGAAAGGGCTGCTGTTCCCTTTTTTCAGCCCTGCACTGCAATGGCCTGTCCCACCTCCTCAGAAATATTGAATCGAAATGAAGATTCTTGCCAGACAAATGGTGCCACCACAGAAAGGTCTTTGATGCCCAAGAATTGCCCAGGCTGCCCCAACAACTGCACTTGAAGCCAAAGGTTCCAGACTTTTTTTCCTTAGGGAAAGAGCTGCTGTTCCTTTTTTTCAGCCCTGCGCTGCAATGGCCTGTCCCACCTCCTGGAAAATTGAATCCAAAGGAAGATTCCTGCCAGACAAAGGGTGCCACCACAGAAAGCTCTTTGCTGCCCAAGAAGTGCCCAGGCTGCCCCACCAACTGCACCTCAAAGCCAAAACTTCCAGACTGTTTTTCCTGGTGGAAAGAGCTGCTGTTCCTTTTTTTCAGCCCTACGCTGCAATGGCCTGTCCCACCTCCTGAGTAATAGAATCCAAATGAAGATTCCTGCCAGACAAAAAGTGCCACCACAGAAAGATCTTTGCTACCCAAAATGTGCCCAGGCTGCCCCACCAACTGCAGCAGAAGTGAAAGGTTCCCGACTGTTTTTCCTGGTGGAAAGAGCTGCTGTTTCCTTTTTTCAGCCCTGCGCTGCAATGGCCGGTCCCACCTCCTGGAAAATTGATCCCAAATGAAGATTCCTGCCAGACAAAAGCTGCCACCACAGAAAGATCTTTGCTGCCCAAGAAGTGCCCAGGCTGCCCCACCAACTGCACCTCCAAGCCAAAGCTTCCAGACTTTTGTTCCTAATGGAAAGAGCTGCTGTTCCCTTTTTTCAGCCCTGCGCTACATTAGCCAGTCCCACCTTTTAAAAAATAGAATCCAAATGAAGATTGCTGCCAGACAAAAGGTGCCCCCACAGGATGGTCTTGCTGCCCAGGAAGTGCCCAGTCTGCCCCAACAACTACACCTGAAGCCAAAGGTTCCAGACTGTTTTTCCTTGGGGAAAGCGCTGCTGTTCCTTTTTTCAGCCCTGCGCTGCAACGGCCTGTCCCACCTCCTGAAAATTTTACTCCAAATGAAGATTGCTGCCAGACAAAAAGTACCACCACAGAAAACTTCCTGCCCAAGAAGTGCCCACGCTGCCCCACGAACTGCAGCAGAAGCGAAAGGATCCAGAGATTTTTCCATAGGGAAAGAGCTGCTGTTCCCTTTTTTCATCCCTGCACTGCAATGGCCTGTCCCACCTCCTGGAAAATTTACTCCAAATGAAGATTCCCGCCAGACCAAAGGTACAAGCACAGAAAGGTCTTGATGCCCAAGAAGTGCCCAGGGCTGCCCCACCAACTGCACCTCCAAGCCAAATCTTCCAGACTTTTGTTCCTAATGGAAAGAGCTGCTGTTCCCTTTTTTCAACCCTGCTCTGCAATGACCTGTCCCACCTTTTGGAAAATTGAATCCAAATGAAGATTCCTGCCAGACAAAAGGTGCCACCACAGAAAGATCTTTGCTGGCCAAGAAGTGCCCAGGTTGCCCTAACAACTGCACCTCAAAGCCAAATCTTCTAGACTTTTTTTCCTTAGGGAAAGAGCAGCTGTTCCCTTTTTTCAGCCCTGCGCTGCAATGGCCTGTCCCACCACCTGAAAAATAGAATCCAAATGAAGATTGCTGCCAGTCAAAAGGTGCCACCACAGAAAGATCTTTGATGCCCAAGAAGCGCCAAGGCTACCCCAAACACCTACACTGGATACCAAAGCTTCCAGACTTTTTTTCCTGGTGGAAAGAGCTGCTGTTCCCTTTTTTCAGCCCTGCGCTTCAGTGGCCGGTCCTACCTCCTGGAAAATTGAATCCAAATGAAGATTCCTGCCAGACCAAAGGTGCCACCACAGAAAACTCTTGCTGCCCAAGAAGTGCCCAGCCTGCACCAACTACACCTGAAGCCAAAGCTTCCAGACTTTTTTCCTTAGGGAAAGAGCTGCTGTTCCCTTTCTTCAACCCTGCTCTGCAATGGCCGGTCCCACCTCCTAAAAATAGAATCCAAATGAAGATTCCTGCCAGACAAAAGGTACCACCACAGAAAGCTCTTTGCTGCCCAAGAAGTGCCCAGGCTGCCCCACTAATTGCAGCAAAAGCGAAAGGATTCAGAGATTTTTCCTTCGGGAAAGAGCTGCTGTTCCCTTTTTTCAGCCCTGTGCTGCAATGGCCTGTCCCACCTCCTGAAAAACTGAATCCAAATGAAGATTCCTGCCAGACAAAAGGTGCCACCACAGAAAGATCTTTGATGCCCAAGAAGTGCCCTGGTTACCCCAACAAGTACACTTGAAGCCAAAGTTTCCAGACTTTTTTTCCATAGGGAAAGAGCTGCTGTTCCTTTTTTTAAGCCCTGCGCTGCAATGGCCTGTCCCACCTTTTGAAAAATTGAATCCAAATGAAGATTCCTGCCAGACAAAAGGTGCCACCACAGAAAGATCGTTGCTGCCCAAGAAGAGCCCAGGCTGCCCCACCAACTGCACCTCAAAGCCAAAGCTTCCAGAGTTTTGTTCCTAATGGAAAGAGCTGTTGTTACCTTTTTTCATCCCTGCACTGCAATGTCCTGTCCCACCTCCTGAGAAATAGAATCCAAATGAAGATTCCTGCCAGACAAAAGGTGCCACCACAGAAAACTCTTCCTGCCCAAGAAGTGCACAGCCTGCACCCACTACACCTGAAGCCAAAGCTTCTAGACTTTTTTTCCTGGTGGAAAGAGCTGCTGTTCCCTTTTTTCTGCCCTGCACTGCAATGACCTGTCCCACCTCCTGGAATATTTACTGCAAATGAAGATTCCTGCCAGACAAAAGGTGCCACCACAGAAAACTCTTCCTGCCCAAGAAGTACCCAGGCTGCCCCACCAACTGCAGCAGAACTGAAAGGATCCAGAGATTTTTCCTGAGGGAAAGAGCTGCTGTTCCCTTTTTTCAGCCCTGTGCTGCAATGGCCGGTCGTACCTCCTGAAAAACTGAATGCAAATGAAGATTCCTGCCAGACAAAAGGTGCCACCAAAGAAAGGTCTTGTTGTCCAACAAGAGTCCAGGGTGCCCCAACAACTGCACCTCAAAGCCAAAACTTCCAGACTTTTTTTCCATAGGGAAAGAGCTGATTCCCTTTTCATCCCTGCACTGCAATGGCCTGTCCCACTCCTGGAAATTTACTCCAATGAAGATTCATGCCAGAAACAGGTGCCACCACAGAAAGGTCTTTGATGCCAAGAAGTGCCAGGCGCTGCCCACCAACTGCACCTCAAAGCCCAAGGTTCCCGCCTGTTTCCTGGTTGAAAGAGCTGCTGTTCCCTTTTTTTCAGCCCTGCGCTGCAATGGCCGGTCCCACCTCCGAGGAAGGCAAATTGATCCAAATGACAAGATCCTGCCAGACAAAGTGCCACCAAGAAAGATCTTTGCTGCCCAAGAAGTGCCCAGGCTGCCCCACCAACTGTACCTCCAAGCCAAAGCTTCCAGACTTTTGTTCCTAATGGAAAGAGCTGCTGTTCCCTTTTTTCAACCCTGCTCTGCAATGACCTGTCCCACCTTTTGGAAAATTGAATCCAAATGAAGATTCCTGCCAGACAAAAGGTGCCCCCACAGAAAGATCTTTGCTGGCCAAGAAGTGCCCAGGTTGCCCTAACAACTGCACCTCAAAGCCAAATCTTCTAGACTTTTTTTCCTTAGGGAAAGAGCAGCTGTTCCCTTTTTTCAGCCCTGCGCTGCAATGGCCTGTCCCACCTCCTGAAAAATAGAATCCAAATGAAGATTGCTGCCAGTCAAAAGGTGCCACCACAGAAAGATCTTTGATGCCCAAGAAGCGCCAAGGCTACCCCAAACACCTACACTGGATACCAAAGCTTCCAGACTTTTTTTCCTGGTGGAAAGAGCTGCTGTTCCCTTTTTTCAGCCCTGCGCTTCAGTGGCCGGTCCTACCTCCTGGAAAATTGAATCCAAATGAAGATTCCTGCCAGACCAAAGGTGCCACCACAGAAAACTCTTGCTGCCCAAGAAGTGCCCAGCCTGCACCAACTACACCTGAAGCCAAAGCTTCCAGACTTTTTTCCTTAGGGAAAGAGCTGCTGTTCCCTTTCTTCAACCCTGCTCTGCAATGGCCGGTCCCACCTCCTGGAAAATTGAATCCAAATGAAGATTCCTGCCAGACAAAAGATACCACCACAGAAAGCTCTTTGCTGCCCAAGAAGTGCCCAGGCTGCCCCACTAATTGCAGCAAAAGCGAAAGGATCCAGAGATTTTTCCTTCGGGAAAGAGCTGCTGTTCCCTTTCTTCAACCCTGCTCTGCAATGGCCGGTCCCACCTCCTGGAAAATTGAATCCAAATGAAGATTCCTGCCAGACAAAAGGTGCCACCACAGAAAGATCTTTGATGCCCAAGAAGTGCCCTGGTTACCCCAACAAGTACACTGAAAGCCAAAGTTTCCAGACTTTTTTTCCATAGGGAAAGAGCTGCTGTTCCTTTTTTTAAGCCCTACGCTGCAATGGCCTGTCCCACCTTTTAAAAAATTGAATCCAAATGAAGATTCCTGCCAGACAAAAGGTGCCACCACAGAAAGATCGTTGCTGCCCAAGAAGAGCCCAGGCTGCCCCACCAACTGCACCTCAAAGCCAAAGCTTCCAGAGTTTTGTTCCTAATGGAAAGAGCTGTTGTTACCTTTTTTCATCCCTGCACTGCAATGGCCTGTCCCACCTCCTGAGAAATAGAATCCAAATGAAGATTCCTGCCAGACAAAAGGTGCCACCACAGAAAACTCTTCCTGCCCAAGAAGTGCACAGCCTGCACCCACTACACCTGAAGCCAAAGCTTCTAGACTTTTTTTCCTGGTGGAAAGAGCTGCTGTTCCCTTTCTTCTGCCCTGCACTGCAATGACCTGTCCCACCTCCTGGAATATTTACTGCAAATGAAGATTCCTGCCAGACAAAAGGTGCCACCACAGAAAACTCTTCCTGCCCAAGAAGTACCCAGGCTGCCCCACCAACTGCAGCAGAACTGAAAGGATCCAGAGATTTTTCCTGAGGAAAAGAGCTGCTGTTCCCTTTTTTCAGCCCTGTGCTGCAATGGCCGGTCCTACCTCCTGAAAAACTGAATGCAAATGAAGATTCCTGCCAGACAAAAGGTGCCACCAAAG
>NW_024104219.1:0-5471 GCF_003945595.2 Pipra filicauda | reverse complement strand
TATATAATATAATATAATTATATTAATTATATTTATATATTTTATATATATGATATAATATATAATATAAATGTATATTATATAATATATTTATAATGTAACTATATATATAAGCTAAATATATATATATAATTGGGGAAAGGGTAGTATATATCTGCAGCAGGTCCCAGGAGTAGCTCCCTGTATTCTGCAGTCCCAGGGCAGTGAAGGTTTGGCCCAGACGATGCTTTTTTTTAGAAAATATATCTCGTTTTTAAATTGTTTTTACGTTTTTTCCCCCAATTCCTGACCCTCTGCCACCCCGAGAAATTTAAGCTGCCGTCCCCCTGCCAGGCAATTCCCGAGTTTCTCCCGTCTCCCGTGACATTCCTTGGCTGGTGCCAGCTCGGGAGCAGGGAATCAGCACTGAACAAGCTCTGAAAAAAAAAAAGTCAAATAAAATAAACCCAGTAAAGCCCCAGAGCCCAAACCCAGCTGGCAGCAAAAATGAGCTAAAATCCGTAAATTGGGATTTTTTTTTTTCTACCCTTGAGCTCTGGATGGAAAACCAGCAGCACTTGGATTAGGGAGAAGTGGCTGAGAGAGAGAAAAAAGGGCACTGAGGGAAAATTCTGGTGGATTATTTCTGGTTTTGCTCAATGTGTGGGTCGGGTTTGGTGTCCTGACCCTGAAGGGTGTCCCTGTCTTTGTCCCTGTCCCTGTCCTTGCCTTTGCCCTGATCCTGACCCAGTCCCTGATCTTGTCCTTGTCCCTGACCCCGCTCTTGTCCCTGTTTCTTTGTCCCTGACCTTGTCCCTGACTTATCCCTGTTCCTGAGCCAGACCTTGGCCCTGGCCTTGGCCCTTTCCCTGTCCCTGACTTTGTCCCTCATCCTGTCCCTGATCCTGACCTTTTCCCTGACCTTGGCCCTTTCCCTGTCCCTGACTTTGTCCCTGATCCTGTCCCTGTCCCTGACTTTGTCCCTGATCCTGACCTCGTCCCTGACCTTATCCCTGTGCCTAATCCTGTCCCTGACTTTCTCCCTGTCCGTGATCCTGTCCCTGACCTTGTCCCTTTCTTTGTCCCTGATCCTGTCCCTGACTTGTCCCTGACCTTGTCCCTGACCTTGTCCCTTTCCCTGTGCCTGATCCTGTCCCTGTCCCCGTTCTTGACTTTTTCCCTGACCCTGTCCAGGATCCTGACCTTGTCCCTGACCTTATCCCTGTGCCTGATCCTGTCCCTGACTCTCTCCCTGTCCCTGACTCTCTCCCTGTCCCTGACCCTTATCCTGTCCCTGACCTTATCCCTGTCCCTGACCTTATCCCTGTCCCTGACCTTATCCCTGTCCCTGATTCTGTCCCTGACTTTGTCCCTGTCCTTGACCGTGTCCCTGATCCTGACTCTGTCCCTGTCCTTGACTTTGTCTCTGACCCTGTCCCTGATCCTGACCCTGTCCCCCTCCCTGTCCCTTTCCCTGTCCCTGACTTTGTCCCTGATCCTGACCCTGTCCCTGATCCTGACCCTGTCCCTGACCTTGTCCTTGAGTTTCTCCCTGATCCTGACCCTGTCCCTGTCCTTGACTTTGTCTCTGACCCTGTCCCTGACCTTGTCCCTTTCCCTGTCCCTGATCCTGACCCTTTCCCTGCCCCTGCCTTTGTCCCCGTCCCTGATCCCGCCCCTCTCCCTGCCTCCAACCCCTGGGCCTTTGAAGCTCCTCGGGGTCCCCTGGGAACACATTTCCAGGCTGCTGACCGGGACTGGATGATCCCAAAGGTCTCTTCCCGCCGCGATTCCGTGATCCCCAAAGTTCTCCCAATTCCCGGCTGTGCTCTGTGTCCCACCTCCCCCCCCTCCGGGGCAGCATTCCCGCCCTCCCACCCCGAGCATTCCCGTTGCTCCCCCCGGGGGTGCTGACGGGGCCGTTCCCGGGCAGTACCCGCAGGAGGAGGCTCCGGGGCCGCGGATCCCGGCGCAGATCCGGGTGCGGCTCTGGTTCGGCCTGGCCGTGGACGAGAAGGAGTTCAACCAGTTTGCCGAGGGAAAGCTCTCCGTGTTCGCCGAGACCGTGAGTGATCCACGGGGATATCCCGGGATTTGGGGCCTCCCCGGGGCGGGCGGCAGCTCCGCAGGTCACGTCAGTCCCTGAAAACTGGGAGGAGAGGGAGCTATTTCCACCAACATCCAGCCTGGGAGGTTGAGGAGAAGGTTGGGAAAGAGCCATAAATCCACATTGTCCCTTCCCATCTCCATCCTCCTGCTGGAGGGGAGGGAATGGGCTGGACCACAGGTCATGTTATTCCCTAAAAACTTTTAGGAGAGGGAGCCATTTCCACCAATATCCAACCTGGAAGGTTGAGGAGAAAGTTGGGAATGAACCATAAATCCACCTTGTCCCTTCACATCTCCATCTGCCTGCAGGAGGGGAGGGAATGGGCTGGACCACAAGTCATGTTATTCCCTAAAATCTTTTAGGAGAGGGAGCCAATTCCATCAATATCCAGCCTGGGAGGTTGAGGAGAAAGTTGGGAATGAGCCGTAAATCCACCTTGTCCCTTCCCATCTCCATCCTCCTGCTGGCCAGGAGGGAGTCTGGGGGTGCCCATGGTGGGGTGGGGCTGGGGGTTGGCTTTTCCCAGGAGCTCCATCCTGGGGATGGGGCCCCGCGGGGATCGTCGGTGGGATTCCAAAGGGTCGCCGACGGGATTTTGCGCCTCCCACCCCAAACCCCGCCTGCTGTTGCTCCCCCCAGTACGAGAACCAGACGAAGCTGGCGCTGGTGGGGAACTGGGGCACCACGGGCCTCACGTACCCCAAGTACTCGGACGTGACGGGCCGGATCCGGCTGCCCAAGGACAGCTTCCGACCCTCCGCCGGCTGGGCCTGGGCCGGGGACTGGTTCGTCTGCCCCGAGAGGACGTGAGTGGGACATCCCAAAACACGGAGCAGAGCCCGGGCTGGGGGTCTGGGGTGCCGTGGGGGTTCCTCGGGGTGCTCCCTTGGGGCTCATCCCAGAGATCCGCATGGAGAACCGGCCCCCGGAGCAGGGAGGAGGGTCGGGCTCTCCGAGGCTGAGGAGGTTTGGGAGTGGGATCCCCGTGGGGCACTGGCAGGGCTTTCACTGCTTTGGGCTTGGCCTCAGGGCTCCCGGGAGCTCTGCTTGGAGTCTGAGGTGGAAGAGGTTTGGGAATGCTGGGCACGGCCCCAGGCTGTGCTGGTGCCTGGGAGGGTGGGATGGGCAATCCCATGGGATGTTTCCCAGGATGCAGGTTGCTCCATGATGTGGAAGGTGGGATGGGCAATCCCATGGGATGTTTCCTGGGATGCAGGTTGCTCCATGACATGGAGGGTGGGATGGGGAACCTCATGGGATGTCTCCTGGAGTGCAGGTTTCTCCATGATGTGGAGGATGGGATGGGGAATCCCATGGGATGTTTCCCAGGATGCAGGTTGCTCCATGATGTGGAGGTGGGATGGGCAATCCCATGGGATGTTTCCCGGGATGCAGGTTGCTCCACAACATGGAGGGTGGGATGTGGAATCCCATGGGATATCTTCTGGAGTGCAGACTGCTCCATGATGTGGAAGGTGGGATTGGGAATCCCATGGGATGTTTCCCGGGATGCAGGTTGCTCCACAACATGGAGGTGGGATGGGCAATCCCATGGGATGTCTCCTGGAACGCAGGTTGCTCCACGACGTGGAGGGTGGGATGGGGAATCCCTGACTGGGATGTGTCCCAGGTTGCTCCATGCTGTGGAGGTGGGATGGGCAATCCCATGGGATGTTTCCTGGGATGCAGGTTGCTCCATGACGTGGATGCAGGACACCTGAGCTTCGTGGAGGAGGTGTTTGAGAACCAGGTCCGGCTCCCTGGGGGGCAGTGGATCCACATGACCGACGCCTACACCGACGTGGTGAGGGAAAAGCGGGAATGCTGCAGCTGGTGGGGGAATGCTGGAGCTGGGGGGGGAATGCTGGAGCTGGGGGGGGAATGCTGGAGCTGGGGGGGGAATGCTGGAGCTGGGGGGGAATGCTGGAGCTGGGGGGGGAATGCTGGAGCTGGGGGGTGAAGTGGAGATCGGGGGGGGGACACTGCTGTAGCCTGGAGTGGGAAGGAGGAATGCTGGCGCTGGGGGGGGAATGCTGGAGCTGGGGGGGAATGCTGGAGCTGGGCACCCCCCCGGGCTGGGAGTGCTGGAGATCAGGGGGGATTTATGGATCCTTTTGTTGACAACACCCCTGTGTCCCACAGAACGGGGAGAAGGTCCTGCCCAAGGAGGAGATTGAGTGTCCTCCGGGCTGGAAATGGGAAGACCTGGAGTGGGACACGGATCTCAACAGAGCTGTGGATGAGAAAGGTACCAGGGAGCACTTGGGGGGCCCTGTGCTCATCCCCCATCCTGCTCTTCCCTCCCCAGGGATGAGACATGTCCTGGATCCCTGCTGGATCAGGAGAGGGGGGTCAGGCCCTGGGGGACCCTCTTGCTCGGGCTGGGGGTGGGAATTCCCAAAGGCAGCGCTCTCCTGGCTGCTGGGATAGTCCAGGGACAGCTTCCTGAAATTCTGGTGCGAGAGAAACGGAAAACATGAGGCCAGAGATGGTCACAGGGGTCGGGGTGGCCCGAGGGAGGGAGGACAGAGAGTCCCCAGGGCTGTGACTTTGAGCCAAGGGCCACCAGGGATCCTCCAGCTGGGCATCCCAGAGGGACACATCCATGGGGACCACCAAGGGCCACCAGGAATCCACCAGCTGGACATCCCAGAGGGACACATCCATGGGATACCACCAAGGGCCACCAGGGATCCACCAGAGGGACATCCCAGTGGGACACATCCATGGGCACCACCAAGGGCCACCAGGGATCCACCAGAGGGATATCCCAGAGGGACACATCCATGGGGGACCACCAAGGATACACCAGCTGGACATCTCAGAGGGATACATCCATGGGGGACCACCAAGGGCCACCAGGGATCCACCACTTGGGCATCCCAGAGGGACAAATCCATGGGGGACCACCAAGGATACACCAGCTGGACATCCCAGAGGGACACATCCATGGGGACCACCAAGGGCCACCAGGGATCCACCACTTGGACATCCCAGAGGGACACATCCACTGAGGACCACCAGGGGCAGGAGCAACAAACCGGGAAATCTCCTTGGATCCGGACACTCCTTCCCTGCTGAGGGTCCCTGGTGGGACAGGGGGAGGGGGGTGGGGGTCCTCACCCGGGTGTCTCCCGCTCTTGCAGGCTGGGAATACGGGCTGACCATCCCCCCGGAGCGCCGGCCCAAGGCCTGGGTGCCGGCGGAGAAGATGTACCACACCAACCGGCGCCGGCGCTGGGTGCGGCTCCGCCGGCGCGACCTGGAGCACATGGACACCTCCCGGAAGGTGGGATGGGCCGGGGAGGGGTGGCCCTGTCCCTGTCCCTCCATGGGGAGGTGGCTCTGGCACAGAGCTGGTTTTCCCTGGAGTCGGTGGCCC